>NC_142806.1:19611464-19861728 GCF_049724085.1 Artemia sp. Qi Xiang Cuo
GCAGCGAATTTGATAACTGAAGGTCTTGCAGCTTGCATTAATATACCTTCGCTATATCTTGCCCTCTTTTCAGAAGGGGGGGTATTGCATATGTTCACTTCCTTGAAAAAAAAAATGCATTTCTGGTTTTGAAAATTAATAATTTTATTTTATGCATTTAAAGTAGTGTAAAAAATTTTTTTTTTCAATAGAGATAAGCAATTTTTTCAAAAACATCCATAAAAATGTTAAATGATAATTATAAAAATCACACCTTAAATGCAGACTGGCCTGTAATTTTTTTCAAAAACATCCCTAAAAAAAACCACCGTAAGCTTCAACCTATAAGAGAATTATTTAGTGGTTTCAGCTCCTAAAAACAATAGGCTTCTAAGTATATAAGTAGGCTTAGTTCTAGTGTAAGGAAAGAATTTCTTCGTTAACTTAATGACAAGACAATTTCTTTTTATTATAATAATGAGAAAATTTTTACTCACCAGAAATTGCTTTGAATTATCCATTTTATATGTAAATGCTTACAAAAAAATGTCAATTGTGTTATGTTAAATAAGTTACCCAAAACTGTCGAGTAATCTAATTTGAAACTTGAATATATACAAAAAATAATTGGCATCTAAAAAGATAAGCCTGTTTTTCCGAAACGGATATAACCTAAAAAAAAAACAACTTGTATACAATGAAATAGAAATTCAGTTAATTGTGTCAGAAAAAAAAACTTGAACCAGAATAGATTATAATAGATGCCTGGCCCATGGTAAGGCATATTACGCAATCACTGGCAGTGGTACTAGATGCCTTACTGTGACCCTGGTAAGGCATATTACGCAATCACCTTCAGTAGTGCATTCTGAATACTACTATACACTACAGGGAGGGTTCATTTGATTGGAAATTGAAAGTTCTAGTTCTACTTTTTAAGAGTCAAAAGATATCGGAGGGTAACCAGCCCCCCCCCCCCCGCCCTTTTTTCCAAATGCATCTGATAAAAAATTTTGAGATAGCCATTTTGTTAAAAAATAGTTCTAAGATCATATAACAAAAACTCCGTTGTCGGCACAACCCCCCGGGGCCCGGGGGTAAACGTTGTAAGTTTTTCCCTGGGGGCATATAGCCTATGGTTCTTATGGAAGGGATGCTCGTAGAAACTTCAAAGAGGGCTCCTTTTATTGGAAATTGAAAGTTCTATTTCAATTTTTAAGAGTCAAAAGGGATCAGACGGCACCTAAGCCCCCCTCCACGCCCTTTTTTCCTCAAACCCATCCGAGAAAGGCTTTGACAAAGCTATTTTCTTAAAAATAGTTCAAAGACCATATAACGAAAACTCCGGGGTCGACACAGCCCCCCAGGGTCCGAGGGCATGCCTTGTAAGTAATGTCCTGGGGGAATGTATGGTTCTTATGGAAGGGATGCTCGTAAAAACTTCAGAGAGGGCTCATTTGATTGTAAATTGAAACTTCTAGTTCAGTTTTTGAGAGTCAAAAGAGATTGGAGGGTAACTAGCCCCCCCCCCAAGCCCCTTCTTCCCCAAATGTATCCCATAAAAATTTTGAGATAGCACACAGGCGTTGCAAGTTATGCCCTGGGGCATATATGGTTCTCATGAAAGGGATGCTCGTATAAACTTCAGAGAGGGCTCATTTGATTGAAAAATGAAAGTTTGAGCTCACTTTTCAGAGTCAAAAGAGATCCGAGGTCAACTACCCTTCCCCCTTCCACGCCTTCTTTTTCCAAACCCATCTGATGAAAATGTCGAGATAGACATTTTGTTAAAATATTTCAAATATCGGATAAGAAAAACTTCGGTGTCAATACAACCCCTCTCGGCCCAGGGGAAGGCGTTCTAAGTTTTTCCCTGAAGGCATGCATGGTTCTTATGAATGGGATGCTCGTATAAACTTCATAGAGGGCTCATTTGATTGGAAATTGAAAGTTCCAGTTTACTTTTTAAGCATCAAGAGATTGAAAGGCAACTAGCCCCCCCCCCCCCAAACCCATCCGCTACAAATTTTGAGATAACCACCTTTTTTAAAAATCGTTCAAAAGTTGGATAACAAAAATTCCGGCGTTGACACTACCCCCAGGGCCCGGGAGGTAGGCGTTCTAAGTGTTATCCTGGGGGTGTATATGGTTTTTATGTAAGGGATGCTCGTATAAACTTCAGAGAGGACTAATTTGATTGGAAATTGAAAACTGTAGTTCAGTTTTTAAGAGTCAAAAGATATCCGAGAGCAACTAGCCTCCCCTCACACCCTTTTTTCCCAAGCCCATCCGATAAAAATTTGAGATAGCCCTTTCGTTAAAAATAGTTCAAAGGTCAAATAGGAAAAACTCCTGTGTCGACGCAACCCCCTAGGGCCCAGGGGAAGGCGTTGTAAGTAATGCTCTTGGGCATATATGGCTCTTATGGAAGAGATGCTCGTATAAACTTCGAAGTTTGGCTCTTTTGATTGGAAATTGAAAGTTCTCTTTCACTTTTTAAGAGTTAAAAGAGATCAGAGGGCAACTATCCCCCTCCCCACATCTCTTTCCCCCAAATGCATCCGATAAAAATTATGATATAGCTATTTTGTTAAAAAAATAGTTCTATGGTCAGATAACAAAAATTCCGGTTTCGATACAACCTCCCAGGGCCCGGGGGCAGGCGCTGCAGGTTATGCCCTGGCGCAGGTTAGCTCTCGGATCTCTTTTGACTCTTAAAAAGTGAAATCGGACACTCATTTTCCAATCAAATAAGCCTTCTCTGAAGTTTATACGAGCATCCCTTTCATAAGAACCATATACGCCCCAGGGCATAACCTACAAATCCTGCCCCAGGGCCCTTGGGGGCTGCGTCGACACCGGAGTTTTTGTTATCTGATCTTTGAAGTATTTTTAAAAAAAAATATGACTATCTCAAAATTTGTGTCGGATGGGTTTGCGGAAAAAAGGGCATGTGGTGGGGCTAGTTGCTCTCTGATCTCTTTCGACTTAAAAATTGAACTAGAACTTTCAATTTCCATTCAAATGAGCCCTCTCTGAAGTTTATACGAGCATCCCTTCCATAAAAAACCATATATGCCACCAGGGCATAAATAAAATTACAGTGTAATAAAATCTTGAACTGATGGATCTTTACACAGTTAATATCATTATGTATCAAATATTCAATTTTATTTTGTTTATACTTTCCAAGACTGTTCAAGACACATATAGTTTTCAGTAAACCGCCATGACGCAGAAGGTTTTATACTTTTACAGTGAGAGAAGGATGCGATACCCAAACTCTTGTTTGTATTGATTTTTGTTCGTTTCAAGCTTGATTTGCATATTCAATTCAAGTTTCACTCGTTTTCAGATTTATTTATTCATTAACTTTAGTATCTACTGTATGTTCGTTTGTATTGATTCTTTATTTAATTTATGTTCGTTTTGAGATTCATTTATACTTCAATAACAAAATATTTTTTTTCGTTTTAAGCTTGATTTACATATTCAATTTAAGCATTGCTCGCTTTAAGATTTATTTATTCATTTATATTATTACTTGTTGTATGTTTTTTTACTGTTATTGTTTATTTGATTTTTGTTCGTTTTTGGGTTTCATTTATTCTTTAATAGTAATTTCTAGTCGTTTTGAGTTTGAATTTTAACAGAGATTAGTATTTACTGATCTTAAGTTTAAAATGGCCCTTACTTTTATTTGAAAAACTTATTTTTAGGAATTTTTTTTTTAATTAATTCTTGTTCGTTTTTTATTGCAAAAAATTTCAAGTTTTTAATAATACCTTATTTCAAATTTTTTTTTATTTTCAATGCTGTAAGAACTGGAAAAGAAAATATTTGTAATATAATTCGTTTTCAGTGAAGCGCCAATGACGCAGTAGGCTTTAGGTCTTTACAGTTAAGGAAGAGGACAATTTTAGGAGGATACTGCCCAGGGGTTCCAAGAGAAGGTTTCATCACTACCCACACCAACTGTACTAAATAAGAATATACCTGAGGAGCATGGTACAACCATGAACTAATAGCCTTTCCTCTCTATAAAAGCTAAACATCCCCAAATTACCATGTGATGCTGTCCGGAAGGAAGTTATTGACCCTTTGGTGTTTTTTCTGTAGACTAGGGGACAATACATTCACATTTGCAGAAATTAATAAATGAAAAATATGTAAAAACTCGTGCCTCCTTAACACATAACCATTTTGACGCCAAATCGGGACTTGAACTGACATACACAAACACAAAAATAAATAAATATTTCTTTTTGTTCATTGAGAAAAAAATTACCATAATGGGGTTGGATAAAATGCTTATTGAGTGAAAAAGTCATTAACCAACCTAAATATAAGCTCTTAATATATGCTGGATTTCCTTATATATTTAGCAATTTTGATATCTAATTTTACGCCCCTCTAGTTTTTATGTTTGTGCTTTTTTTACTTTCTTTTTTTTTTAGGCAAGACCGTTGAAAACATGTGAGCTGTCTGATCCACAGCTAAGTGGAATGATTGCTGAAAAATTGGCTACCATTCACTCCCTCAACGTACCTCTGATAAAAGAGCCTACATGGCTTTGGGACACCCTTAATAAGTAAGCAACTTTTTTTATTCATTCGCTCCGCTTATCCTGATTTTATCCACCTTTTTGGCCTTGTCTCTCCCCCTCAACCTTTCTGGACGCAAAGAGGGATTTAAAAAGTAAGTATTAAAAAAATTACAGTACATTTAATCCAATCAAAAAGACAAAAAAAAAAAAAAAAAAAAAAATAACACACAATTAGCTTGCCCGTCTTGAAGAGGTTCGTAGTGTTTCTGCCAAATCGGGATCAACGACCTTGGAGTTGAATTAGAGTTTTATTTATTTTTATTAATACTGTCTTATTTCCTTTCAGGTTATGAGTTTCAAATGAGTTTTTCCCGATTGCTTTTTTTTTTTTTTTTTTTTTGGCTTACATGGATATGACCATGGTAATGCAAAAGGTGGTAAATTATGCTTTTAGGGGAATAAAAAATTCATGTCCTCCGTTGTTATTCTTAGTCCGCTTTATCGATTTGTGCAGTCTGTTTTGTCTGTATCTAATACACTGAATGTACTTGTGTCAACTTTTTCCACAGTGCTCTATTCCCATTTCTCACTCACAGAAATAGTTCAAAATTTGAACTTTTTACATAAAAATTGGTTGCTAAATCTTTGATGCTTAAAGCTTTTATAAAAGATCGGCAATAAAAAAAAGTACGCTTTGATATATTTCTATGACACAAGATTGATTAAAAATAAGGTTTATAGGCTTTGCCGTAATAACACTTATTTTTTTATTATTTCTTATTCAGTCCATTTGGAAAACAAATGAGTTTTTTTTCTTACTCTCAATTTTCACTTAATTTTACTAATAATACAAATTATAAACTATAAAAAAGAAGATAAAACGATTAGCCCAATCTGAAATATTTTCCTTAATTGAAGCCCTTATGCAGAAGCCTGAAGATTCAAATACGAGGAATTCTTTGAAAAATAAGACTATATAGCTGAGTAATGTGGCTTTAAGATTTTAATCCAAGATTTTGAAATGAGAAGGAGACAGAAAAATGTATCATTGTAAGAAGCTGAGAGGGAGAAAGCGTGCTTTATCATTGTAAGAAGCCTTTCTTGAAGTTGCTCATTAGATTGGGTACTAAACGCTGTGAGAAGCTAAGAAGGAGAAAGAATGATACACTGTGAGAAGCTTACTTGAAATTGCTTAGGAAATTTTGTAACAAAGGAAATGAGAAGCGGAGAGAGAGAAAGCATGATTTATCATTTCGAGAAACCTTTTATGAAGTTGCTTATTAGATTGTGTATTGAACGTTGTGAGAAGCTGAGAAGGAGAAAGAATGATACACTGTGAGAAGCTTACTTGAAATTGCTTAGGAAATTTTGTAACAAAGGAAATGAGAAGCGGAGAGAGAGAAAGCATGATTTATCATTTCGAGAAACCTTTTATGAAGTTGCTTATTAGATTGTGTATTGAACGTTGTGAGAAGCTGAGAAGGAGAAAGAATGATACACTGTGAGAATCTTACTTGAAATTGCTTAGGAAATTTTGTAACAAAGGAAATGAGAAGCGGAGAGAGAGAAAGCATGATTTATCATTTCGAGAAACCTTTTATGAAGTTGCTTATTAGATTGTGTATTGAACGTTGTGAGAAGCTGAGAAGGAGAAAGAATGATACACTGTGAGAAGCTTACTTGAAATTGCTTAGGAAATTTTGTAACAAAGAAAATGAGAAGCGGAGAGAGAGAAAGCATGATTTATCATTTCGAGAAACCTTTTATGAAGTTGCTTATTAGATTGTGTATTGAACGTTGTGAGAAGCTGAGAAGGAGAAAGAATGATACACTGTGAGAAGCTTACTTGAAATTGCTTAGGAAATTTTGTAACAAAGAAAATGAGAAGCGGAGAGAGAGAAAGCATGATTTATCATTTCGAGAAACCTTTTATGAAGTTGCTTATTAGATTGTGTATTGAACGTTGTGAGAAGCTGAGAAGGAGAAAGAATGATTCACTGTGAGAATCTTACTTGAAATTGCTTAGGAAATTTTGTAACAAAGGAAATGAGAAGCGGAGAGAGAGAAAGCATGATATATCATTTCGAGAAACCTTTTATGAAGTTGCTTATTAGATTGTGTATTGAACGTTGTGAGAAGCTGAGAAGGAGAAAGAATGATACACTGTGAGAAGCTTACTTGAAATTGCTTAGGAAATTTTGTAACAAAGAAAATGAGAAGCGGAGAGAGAGAAAGCATGATTTATCATTTCGAGAACCCTTTTATGAAGTTGCTTATTAGAGTGTGTATTGAACGTTGTGAGAAGCTGAGAAGGAGAAAGAATGATACACTGTGAGAATCTTACTTGAAATTGCTTAGGAAATTTTGTAACAAAGGAAATGAGAAGCAGAGAGAGAGAAAGCATGATTTATCATTTCGAGAAACCTTTTATGAAGTTGCTTATTAGATTGTGTATTGAACGTTGTGAGAAGCTGAGAAGGAGAAAGAATGATGCACTGTGAGAAGCTTACTTGAAATTGCTTAGGAAATTTTGTAACAAAGGAAATGAGAAGCAGAGAGAGAGAAAGTATGACTATCATTTGGAGAAACGTTTCTTGAAGTTGCTCATTAGATTGTGTACTAAACGTTGTGAGAAACTAAAAAGGAGAAACAAGCATGCATCATATGAAGCTTACTTGAAGTTCCTCATGGAATTTTGTAGTAATAAGTGAGAAGATGAGAAGAAGAAAGACATGTTTAACATTGTGAGGAAACTCACTTGGAGTTGCTCATTAAATTTTGTACTAAACATAGTGAAAAGCTGAGAAGGAGGAAAAAGGATACATTGTGTGAAGCTTACTTGAAGTCGCTCGGGAAATTTTATAGTAAACGAATGGGAAGTTGGATAGGAGAAAGCAAGATTCATCATTGTGAAAAATCATACTTGAATTTGCTCTTGAAATTTTGTATTAAAGATTGTGAAAAGCTGAGAAGAAGAATAAGATATATCGTAAGTAGCTTGCTTGAAGTTATTCATGAAGTTTTGTATCAATTGCAGTGAGAAGCTGAGAAGGAGAAAAAAAATAATCATTTTGAGAAGCTTACTTCAAGTTATTCACGAAATTTTATAGTAAACGAACCTGATAAGGAGAAAGAAACACTTGTCATTGTGAGAAGTTTATTTTAACTTGCTCACGGGATTTTGTAGTACTCCCAGTAAGAAGTAAGAGTAATAAGCTCCCTCCCCCCCGCTAAGATTGTGTCTGCTGAACTTCCCTATAAAAGAATCAAAGCCCGGCTTTCAGGGATAACCTCTCCTGGAAACCAGTCTAAATTGAGATGCATCGTCTTAAAAAGCTGTTGGTCAAGTATTCAGTGCGGGGTGTTTCCTCTTATTTTAAATTCGATTGCACCGTTTTCTGCGGGCTCGTCGTATTGGCTTCAAAAGTAATGGAAGAAGTAAGATAGTCCCTCGGATCGAGATGGTTGACGTAATTATTGAGAACAGTCATTCGCGCCACATGCAATCTCTTGATGTCTTAAAGGTAACTAATCAGTGCAATAAGCTTAGTGCATTACTATACAGAAGGATAATCAAACTGAATGGCAGCAGGCTCTTGGAAGAAAGAATCACCCCAGCTTTCTTGTTGAGGAAGATCAGACCCAATCGAATTGTGCGCCTCAAAAGAGGTCTGCGAAAAATGAACACCCAAAGGACGAAGTTTGTCAACTCTCTTCATAGCTTCGAACCTTATTTACCCTTAATTTTTTTCTGTATAAGTATTAAATATATTTTTTCTAAATATATATTGTCTGATAAAATGTTACGATCAAGAGCACGTGGATGTTAGTTGAAGTATAGTCAACTTCAAGCATTTTATTCTCCTTAGTCACTGCTATTCTGGCCGCTTGACCTTCGAGCTCTATTTGACTTTTTCATAACTCCTGTCCCTAAGTAGACTATAATCCCTAAGTAGGGTATATAAAAGGACTAGAGTATTTAATGTGACTCCTGAAAAGAACTCTTCTGAAAATTTTGCCAGATAATCTGACAATTGCTTTGCTGACGAAATAGCGAAGTTCTGACCTTTGAATCTTGTCAGAACTCAGGGTCGTATGCAGGATTTTTTTTCGAGGGGGGGGGGTATAATTTTTTTTACCGCATCAAAAATTTGTTTTAGAACTCAGTCAATTTCCGTGGTTTAGTGTCCAAAAGCTCTCCAAGTGCAAAACGTATTAAAAATTCAGGGCTTATAAGGCCCCTGTGAAGCGTGTAACTTCGTCACCAGCCTACAGCTGTAACTTGAACCGAAAAGACAAGATACTTTATCATTGGATTCATTAGTTTCAGCTGTATCCGTTCTCCAAGCGGCAATTATGATATTACTTAGAATTTGTTTTAGAAAATGATCTAAATTTGCTTTAAAATGGAATGTTCTTAACTTATTTTCCAATCTAAAAAAAAAAAAAAAAAAAAAAAATGTAAATGCAAATTTGAGATTGATAAGGCTAAATGCTACCTATATTGTCGTCTTACGTTGAAACAGGTGAGTATCCATGATTTTGTTCGGGGGGGGGGGGGGGGTTACAAAAAAACAATAAAAAAATGCTTTATGCTTTTTATTACGTTTTTAAGAGTCGGACAAGGTTTTCGGGGGGGGGGGGTTAAACCCACTAACCCCTCCCCAGAATACGGCCTTGCGTTGAAAAATTAATTCCGCAGGACTGCAGAAAAGACATTCGAAACTTGGCGATGGAACATAAACCTAAACGAAGTTTGATAAGTGCACTTATATATGTGCATATACATGTACACATATATAAGTGCAGATGTCTACAAAAAAATAGTTTTATCAAAGTAGGATCCGGTGTTACATGCCAAAAAAGACTCTGACACTTGTGACTTTTTTTCTGAGCGATTGGCACAAAATGTCGTGCGGTATTCGGTCAAAGGTCTTCTTTAAGACTTATGCAATATATTGCTTTTCAATTGCTTTTAAATCGACTGTATTATTCGTCAGTTTGGCAAGTTCTATCACTAATCTAATACTTGTACAAATAAGTTTTTATTAGTGTATATTTTAGATAATGAGTTAGAAAGAGAAACACATCAGCTGCGTTGATTCAAATGGGGATTTTTTTGCTGCAGGTATGTTATACAAGAGAGTAGGAAAAAAGGTATTTCGTTTTACTGCTATGAGTCGGGGCATTACCCACTGACTACTACTGAGGCTAAGATTATCAAGATGAAACATTCAGTGAATGTTTTGGGGTATCTTGAACTAAATCAAAATATAATATTTGCATGTATTTTGTCAAAAGGGTGCATCAGCAATATCTCAGGAACTGTGTAGAGTATTATTATTAAAACTTTCAGGTTATGTTGGGCGGATTTTTAGCTAACAAAATAGAACTATGTTGGTAATCCTTTTTGTGGGTAGTTCGTGTTCCCTCCTCTCTGCGATCTATTGGACTTTTCGGAGCACTGCTTTTACCGCCACGCGTAAGATACTACTTATTTCCAAAAGTCGTATCATAAGCTTTAGTAGAACCAAATTTGCTCTTTATGTCAAGTAAAGAAAAAATAGAACCGATAAATATAGCAAACAAGCTTTTAAAATCACGCTGCGGTTCTTTGTTCCATATGTGGCTCTCCATCATGCTTGGTGCGTGCCATATGGTGTTCACCATTTTTGAAAGTGTGTGGCTCTTCGTTATGAACAATACGCTGTTAGCGCAAAGAAAGATTTTTAGACATCAAATATGTGACAAAAATAAATTTATTGTATAAAGCTGAATTTTCAAGTAATTTCTGCCAGGGAGAGGCAGGTTATTAAACATTTTCTTAAAAAAACGGAGACTTCCAGGTATCTTGAGAACCACATAAGATGAAGATAGAACCAATCGAGATATATCTCCGTTTGTCAAAACAGATGTACGCCAGACGGCCGAGTGTGGATAACCCCTTGCAGTCTTTAGGCGAACGACAAACTAGGAGTACATTGCCTTGTGTGCCTTGATACGCATTATAATGATTATTAATATGTGTAATTTTAATAAGGAATGGGTAAAATATGAGTGAACAAAAAAAAATTTCAGTTTTAATTATATATTATTAACTTTTTTGTCGAAGCGGGAACATACTCTAAAGTGAACATGAAGATAGAAATGGGATTGGCTTATATCCAATATGTGAAAAATTAATTTACAAGCCCAGTTACATGTAAAATGATTCAGATATAATGAGACGATTTTTAATTGGGGATCGTAACCCTAAAAATGGTAAGCTTGTTCTTGTCACTTGTTTATGCACATGTTATGTACGGTACCAGCACCACTGATGCCAGCGAATGGTGTTTTGCCCTCCTTAAACGAATTTTTCTTCCAACAATTTTATTAACAAACGCGTTTCTGTCAGCTGAAAACCAAGATTTTTTAAATCTTTTTCTTTCAGTTGTTTTAAAATTATAAATTTTCTAAGAAGTTCCACATTCACGTCAGTGTTGCCACGTTAAACTGTGAAAATAAATAAGCAAAATTAATTATTTAAGTTTGATGACGCTTTTCATCAGTAAAAATTTTAATATTGACAATATGTTGATTGCTAAAGGCAACTACACCTTCAAAGGAAAGTTAGATCTTCTACCCTGGACCTCCGTAACTGCATGTGGGGGCCTTTTTCACGAGGATTGCCCTGTTTCTGGCACCTGGTCTATATCTCGGAACGACACTTGTGCTGTAAAGTTCTGCCACACTTGGTGCTGTCCCCAAAACGCCTGGCACACTCCCCAAAACCCTTAGCCCAGTTCCACTACGCTTGGCACGTGTCACCAGGTATAATGATCTCTGAGAGTGCGCAAAATTGATTTTTCCATTTTTTTAGTGTATACAGATATAAATGAATGAAAGATCTTAAGCCGAACTGGCCAGCCAGCCAGCAATTCAATAGAAAAAAGAACCCTAAAATTAACCAAGCCTCTGAAAACATTTGTTTTTGCCTTAGCAGATCATATTTGGTTTCAATCTGATCATTTTGTAAAATTTGATGACGCCTTAGCCATTTCCAATGATAGGAGTTCTGCCCAATGGACAAGAGAAGTCATAGAAATTAAAAAAAATATGGTTGCTAGCCTTTCAATAAATAGGGACACAGGAAATTTAAATATTGACTCAATTTAGGATAATCTTTTGAAAGGTGAATCAAAAGTCGATAAGGAAATGAAGATCTTAAATAATCACCAAGAGACTATTTTACTTGCAAAACTAAAACAGTTTGCTTCAGTAATAACCAGCAAGGGGATTATTTCACAACAGAATAATTAACGTAATTTCATTTCAGTTGCTTTGGTGTTCTCACTGAAGTAACTCTAATAGCTGCTTTTCCCTACGTGGATTAGTTTGCGCCAATTGTTTATTAATTTGGTGGTGGTTTTATTTTTTTTTTGGTTTTAGTTTGGTTTTTTATCTTGTTCTTCTTGAGTTTCTCTTGTACTGAAGACGCCTTGTTTTGATATAGGCGAAATATCCGCGTTGTTTTACATTTTTCGTCTTTTCTTTCCACTTGCCACAGTCTCGTTTGTTTTGTTTTTTTGTTTTTTTCATTGAGATTTTTCTCCGTTGTTTTTTTAGATATAAATGGCTGTGTACTTTTCCACCTGGCCGGAATCAAACAATCAGCTTTCATTTTTAATGTCCTTGGTACTTTGAAAATTTGGGATTATTTCTTTCCTCGACGATTTTCACCCATTTTTCAACGTATTTCTCAATCTAGAAAATAGGTAAATAAATCAAAAGTCATTTTCAAAAATACAATAAGGTAGAAGGATAAAATTGAATTTCAGTAATCAAATAATAACATTATTATCTATTGTCTTACGTTTGAAAATTAAAATCATTGAACTGCAGCAAACAATACAAATAACTTGCAGAGAAATACCATACTAGTACCAGATGCTTGCCAAAATCTAAACATTAAGAAATAATCGTGGGCGACTTGAGTTTTATATTTTCTACATTAGTTTTATATTTGTTTGAACATTTTAAATGCTATTTTAAGCCCTGTTTTACATTTACAGGCCCTATTTGTTTTAATTTTGTGACAAATCATGGGTATGTTCCCCGAGAATTGTTTACAATTTTTTCTCTTTTTTTTTGTCAGCTCTCGGAACTGAGTTGTTTGACTGACGAGTCGTGTAAACACATTATTTTGACGGGGAATTATGAAATTGGAGGATTGAATATAAAAGAGGATTTAAAAAAAAGTATTTCAAATTTAGAAAGAAGTATAAAAAACAATAAAATCTGTAAAGCTTGAAAATCATCCAAAGTTGTTTTTTAAACGAAGAAATTTGCAAGTTAAATTTTGTTTAATATTCTTTTCTCCAATAATTTTCAGTAACAAGTGTCTTTTAGCTCGTTGAAACAGAATTGTCAGTAGAATTGTGTAGCATTTTTTTTCTTATTTATTTATTATTATTATTGTTAGGACGGCGGGACTGATCCTTATTTTGTTGAGCACCTACAGAAAATTGTTTATAATGGTTAGTAGGAATTGGTAGGCAGAAACACGCGTCAAATTTAGCAAGGAAGAGCGACAAACCCTAGGCTTATGTAGCTGCCTTCTCGCGTAAAATTGCCCTTTTTGCGTTTTCCGTCAGATTTCAATCTATTTGTATACATGTATTTCAATTCTGTTCATTTCATGGCACCGTTAAAAAACACTCGTAAAAAAAAAATTGTTTTTCTACTCAATTCCATGTATTGCTTTTGCGTTTGCTCCGTTCTAGGTGCTCATGCTGTGTGGGAGCGGTTTTGCGTCAGAATAAAACTGAAGTTGTGTGAACCTAGGGAAAATGACAAGTGCAGTTTCTTTTGCGTCGTCGATTGTTTTCAAGTGCTTAGTTGTGGTGTTTCCAAATATTGAAAATCCCTTTGTAAACTTGTATAATTTATGTAAACAATTCTTGGAGACTTTTTGTGCGCATTATTTCATTGTGGGATAGAATCTGCGGTCGTCGAGCGAGTTCTAATTGCGCATTTCATATCGTGGAAATAATTGGTTCATTGTTCAACATCCTATCATATTTTTGACTCAGTCTAATAATATTTGACTTAATTTACGCGTAATTTAAAACACCCAAAATGATTTAAATTGCATGATATGCTCAAAAATTTTTGAAAAATACACTAATTACTTCGAGAAAACCATGGAACTGATCACTATATATTCTGTCTACTGTGGAACTGATGTGTAGTGAAGTGCCGTCTACTTTTGAAATACGCCCGGTGGTGAAGTAACCTGGCTCGGTGGAGTCTGGTGTAGTGGAAAAGAGACGCTTGGCGGTATAGACCTGGTGGTGGAGATTGGTATCAGATTTGTAAGACCTGTGAAAATCAGAGCAGAAATATATATATATATATATATATATATATATATATATATATATATATATATATATATATATATATATATATATATATATATATATATATATATATATATATATATATATATTATATATATATATAACGAGATTTTAGTTATATATATTTCTGCTGTGTATGAAAATGCTTTATGAAAGCTCGAGACTCTCACTGAATAATTTTCTGACTTGCTATTCTGTTTTTCCCATGAGTCTGCTCGACTCGTATTTTTTTAAATAAAGTTCTTTTAATTGAATTCAAATGAAAATTTTATTTCAGTTCGTCAAAAACCTCGGCTGGTTCTCTAGCTCCATTTTTAAAAGCGTCTATATATGATTTCATCTTTTATTAAATGATTTTAGGTCTCAAGTGAATATGAGAATTAAATTTTTGTTTAAACAGACTCAAATTCTAACTTGTCAGTTTTAATGCTGGTTTTTGCCGAAATTACTTGTGCTTTTTTCTATTTTGGCAGTTGTTTATCTTCTTTTTCTTCTATTTGTACCTGCATAAAATTACAGTTTCAATCATAGTAAAACTACGACAACTATTCCATTTCTACGCTTTTGGATGTTTATGAAAGTTTTGAAAAAATGACACCATTATAAAATTTCGACTTCATGCTGGAGCTACTGACTTCTGTGTGACTTCGGCATTGCTCCTGTTGTAATATGTGATTTGTGAATGCTTAACTACTAGTACTGCTGACAACTCCTCACATCACGAAACTTCCTGAGTCTAGCACAGCTGCGCAAGCTTCTCCTCCCCCAATCTGTGAAGATCTTCGCTCTTTACTCCCTCCAATGAAGTTACTACTTTCCTTTAAATTCTATCCTACGACCTCTTCCCCTTTCCTCCCATTCGGGGACATCCTGATTTTCGTTTGGTCATAGGTGGATTTCGAAGAAGCACGATTTGGTAACCCTGAGTTTACTACTGCTACTGCTACTACAAACTCACTGCAGGACCAAGCCGCTTGAGGCTAACATTCAAAGCTTTCCTCTAAACCATCTCAAGAAATACCAATTCTCTTTAAATATTTTTCTTACGAGCTCTTCCCGCCCCATTCGGGTGCAACCTTCTTTTCGTTTGGCCCTAGATGGGTGACCGGAAAGGAAAATTTTTGGTAAACTGTCATCCTCCATCCGTAAAACGCATCCAAGCCATCTCAATTTTTCTCTGGCTATAGCCCTAGAAAGCTGGATAAGTGTAGACAACTTAAAACTATACCGTCATCAACGCCCTAGCACTCCTGGAACAATTTTTGTTTGTTAAGGAAAATAAAATTAATTGGGGGAAAACCATAGGTGACAAAATTTTACAAGTTGGTATAAAAAACAAAGTCAAAATGACTGAAATTAGAGAGTAAAGAAAAATAGCATAAAATTAAGGCACTTGTTTTGAATCCAGTAAACACGCGATAAGGATGAAAATATAATAGTTCAGAAACAAATTTGGGCTATATATTTGCACATTAGGGGAGGGGGGGGTAAAGCATAACATATATTAAATACCTAATCTAACCTAGGTACCTTTTTTTGCCCCTTCAACCCCAAAAAACCAAAGTTTAAATCTTTGTCACGTAGTGAGCAATACCTCACTAAGGAGCGAAAACCTGTTTTTCATACAGCATCTTGGAGATTTCGATGCGGTCTTTCCCGTATGTTTACTGGATTCTAAACAAACATCAAAATTAAAAATAGTATAACACAGGGGTAAAGCATAGCAAATATTAAATTGATAAGAGAGAATTATGTCAAAATCTAGTAAAAAAAAAAGCTTAGCATTGGATATCATTCTATCATGTGGAATTATATATGATATGGGATTACTAGGATGTAATAAATTTTCTTGAATTTCTAAGCAGATCTTATTCAAATGATCAAATAAATTTGATTTTTCATTATCCCCCCCTCCCAAAATTTTATTTTTTATTGAGCCCCCGAAAAAATTCCTGCGTGTGTGTGTTCCATGGATACGGTATATATATATATATATTATATAAATATATATATATATATATATATATATATATATATATATATATATATATATATATATATACTGGCTTCACGGCACCGTCACAAGTGATGATATGCCGCTATTCTGGTAATTACCGGGTTAATTACTTTTAATGTGTCATTATACTTTCTCTTGAATGTCTCAAGAGAAGGATTTTATGTGATTAAACCTATTGGGAGGCCTACACCTACCCATCAGGAAGATCCCTAAATGTGATAAATTTTATCTTGCAATGTATAGGCATGTTTTTTTGTTATTTTATTTTTTTTTTTTACTGAAAACATGATAGTGAATTTTGTTTTCTTTATTAGATGGATATCAAATTTAGATGATGTTTTGCTGACAGGACTCAAGAACCCAGATTCCACTTACTATGCTGAGAAAATTGAATCATTCAATTTGAAAGAGGAGTTATCTTGGCTTAAGTGAGTAGAAATGTGTTGTGTTTTTCTGTTTTTTCCTCTTACTGCTTATATCATATAATTTCTGTGTTTTTCTATGTCTCGAGGTGTTCATATTATAAATCAAATAAAAAAAAATATATATTTTTCATGTAACTTGTTTGTTTTCGCAAACCAGTCTCATTATTCCTTAAGCGTATGTTTGAAAGAGAAGTGATATAATCTCAACTCTGTAGAGCTTGTTTGATTTTGCTGTTTATTGCGTGAAATTTTAAGCCCTTAAAAGAAAGAAAATGTTTTGAATCACAAGACTTTTTACAAGTAGACCCTTTATTTCTTTGTAGTCACACCGTCCACTTACGCCAGAAGTCAATTCTTCATATATTGGTTTTAATATGAGGTTTTGTATGGAGTGTAAAATCTTCTGTTAAGTTCAAATTGAGCTTTAAAAATACGTATTTAGTGGCTCAATAAATGGTGAATTTGATCCAGAAAAAAATTTAGCCTTTTATGCAAGACTAATCAATTGAGTGGTTGGCACGCTGGATTTGGAATCCTTTGTCCGATGGGCGGGGGTTCGATTCCTAGTGTGGCCGGTTATTTGGTTTGGGATGTGAGTCAGTGGCGTGACTCTGTAAGCTTACGACCCAGCTCTAAATTGGTACCTGGATAAATTTGGGGAAGGTAAGCAGGAAGTGTGTGCGAAAGCACAGAGTTGTGTTTTCAGGCAGCGGCTTTGAAGCGTGTTGTGAGCGGGTTCGACAAAAATCGTTTTCAGGTTCTCCGTGTTCAACCCAGCAAAACTTTAAAGCGTTTTCATATTAAGGGTTCTTATCGTGTTGTACACGGGGTTCACCGCGTTGAATCCGACACTCAAAACAATAATCTGCAAAACCTGTGTCGAATTCCGCGTTGGAGGTGGGTGGCCTGAAAACAAGGCTCAGGATGGCTGGCCCCCAACCCCCCATTGCACTTCCTAGCTGAAGGGCCTTGAAACGGAGATCAGCACCGCCGGTTTGGACTTTAAGGGTCCAGTGCCGTATCCTTTACCTTTGTTTTAAATCAGTTGAAACATACGAAATTCGTAAAAAAAAAATTGATTAGAGATCTCTATGAATTATGAATCATATTTCCTTCTTTTGTATTGATTTCAGTTAATGCATTATTAGCTGTTCAACCCATTTTTTTTGGGGGGGGATTTATGGGTGTGTACTTAGGTTAGCGCGAAAGTTCCAAACTTTTAATCTAATAAGATGAAATAGAAAGGCCTTCCGTAAAAAAAAATCATATTATTGATATTCACCGTACAATTTTAATATTAATTAAATGCTATTGCTATAAATACTTTTTTAAGATGTGAGTTCCACCAGGTTAAAACTAAGAGAATCAAGGGTTATGATTTGAAAAGGAGTTGGATGACAAACCCTTCAAGTATGATTTAAGCCTCTATCCACCTCATTGAACAATTATCAAATCTTTCACCTGATCCATTTTATTTCCAAGTGTACTAGCTATTGTTTGTATTTTTCTGACCTCTACCCTTTAAATTTCTGGCCACTGGGCAATCAATTTTACTATTTCGGTTGTGTCAAATCTGGTTATCAATCCTTTTTGGACCTTGTTTTGCTCTAAAGTGCAAATTTAGATATGATCTGGAGAGGATGTTTTTTTTTACGCAGATTCATCTATAATAAATAATTTAAGTGGTCTATGTCAGGGAGCAGTAAGTGTCTAGCACTTGTAGGGAGGGTAATGGATGGTCCTTAATCATACAGTGTATGTGAAAAAACTAACCCTTTGTTTAACCAAGGAGAGGGGTTGAGAGTGAGTGCTGGAAATATTGTCCAACATTTGTGAGATTTTTTTGTATATTCTGTTGAAAAAATCATATAAGCGTGAATAGTATTTATTATTCTATTTTTTTTTTTGCAATGGGCGTGTGGCTTTTTTGCAATAAATATCTATATATATGCTATTGTGAAAGACCGAAACTGGAGAATGTCGACATTCAACGGTGAATGTCCGAAATTACTTTTTTTTTCTCCTTGTATTTAGTCAGCTTTGCCATTCAGCTTTCTCTGTTTTATGCAAGGTTTGATGGTGACAGGTTAAATTAGGTTTTTAGCCCATTTCTGAGATTTACAGCCTTATTTAACCTGACTTTAACTTTTACCTTCAAACCTTGCATAAGACTGACAGAGCTGTTTGAATACAAGCAGAGAATTTCGTGTCGACATTTACCAGATTTCTGTCTTTCGCCGTAACATATACATAGCATACTCATTGCATACAATAACAGCTCATTGCACTGAATTCGCCTGAGGCCACAGTAGTTCAAAACTGTTCAAATTTTTTGACTATATTTATTTTGAGTGCTGAGTGTGTGTTTGAAGTGTAGTTCCTATTGTATCCACATGAGCGATAGGGGAAAAGGTTGTTTCAATACCTTGAATAGGTCAAGAAATTATAGATCAAATAGTTAGGTCAAATTCAGATGTTTGTTTTGCACTTTCGATTCGAAAAAAAATTCGATTCTACAGTCCCTAGACGAGACTTTATTTACTGCGCAGTCTTCCTGCTTTTTAAAAGTATGTTTGTCCCTTTTAAGCTTTATTATAGCATACTTGGATATTTTCGGGATAAATATATTTGAGGCATAAACTTTTCACGACGAGAATTTATGGTAGCTGTATATTCATAAAAAAGCGGAAGATTGCATGACTGAAGTAACAATAAAAAGGAATTTACTAAAGTTCTTTTATGACTTAAGTCTGTTTAAACAGTAAATGTTATTCGAACATTCGCTACTAAAGTCTTTTAATCCCTAAATTATAGTTTGTATCTGCAATTAAGACAGAATAATTTACAATTAGGCACTTTCATCTATATGCTCTAAGCTTCCCAATTTGCGAATTGATTTATTGACGATCTTGTTTCATTATCGAAAAAAGGAAGATTTTTGTATAGATAAGTTTTTTAGGATTTGGGATTTTCACATGTCTAGACGACTTTTGTAAGCATATTAGACGTTTCATTTTGTGGCATTTGGTGTTTTAATTTGCTTAGAACTTTGGCGCAAAGCATATGGCAGTTGGCAAAGCAGTTAGTTGTGCGGCCAAATTATTTAGAATTGATCGGGTGGTCTTGCCATAACTTGTAGAGCTTAAATAAGCGAACCAAATAAATGGTTGAAAAACAAGAAACCGACACCTACTTTCCCTGATATCTTAGAAAAACCTTGTAGCTTCTCTTGTTTTATGCCGGAAACAGAAATATTCAGTTTTAGTGATACAAACATGATTATAAAGTGTATAGATAGACGGTTGAATATAAAATAGAGTTGAAAACTAGAAACTGACACCTACTTTCCCTGAAATCTTAGAAAAACCTTGTAGCTTCTCTTGTTTTATGCCGGAAACAGAAATATTCAGTTTTAGCGAAACAAACATGATTATAAAGTGATAATATTTATTTTCCGATTAAACGGAGCAGAATGTTCTTTTTAAAATTCAGAAGAGGGCAGTCCCTAAAAATGTTCTAACCTACCTTATAGGAAAATACCAAAAATCGCCTCAAAAGTAATGTCATTTGATCAATTTGGCAGCTGCGATTTTCCTGTGGTGCAACCCACTTTGATTGAAAACTTTGCCGACACAATTTTATTGTCTTTCCAATCAAATTTCATAGTCAAACCACGAATTCTCAATAGGTTTCAAAGATACTGGTATCCTTGGATAATTTTCTCATGGACCCTTTATCTTTGAGACGGTCAGCCGACGTTGAGACTCGCAAACTTGATGTTTAAGGTATTGAATCCTCTTAAACCCTGTTTTAAAAGGTATAATTAATTGGCTTAGACAAAATTGTGAAGAGCATATTTCGCCTTGTCATAAGACGGCTAGAAGGACCACGTCCTCCTCCCCTTTTAAGCCAATAGACATTTCGAAACTGTAACCAGGAATAGCTTCAACACTAAGATGAATAAGAAAAATAAACCTTTCACTTTAGTGTTATTAGCCCTATTTGCTTTGTATATGTTATTGCCCAAAAATAAAGGATCCTTATTATCGTTTTCCCCTAATTAAAAGACGTTACTGTACCGATTAAGATGGTGTCTTAAACGAAGGGTGTATTACCGACCTCGAGAGATTCGTGTCAACGTATTAACTAAAACAATGTTCAATGGGTCTATTGACAAAACAAAAATAAATAAATCTCACATAATTAAAAATATCTTAATTCATTCCTGGGTGACGAGAACCACAATATTTGCATTTTAAACATAAATACTCAGTGGTCCATCACTCTGACTCTCAGATGCGATCTTGCCTCTCATCAATCATAAAAATTAACCAAATACTTTCCTGCTCCCAGCTTTAGGGGAAACAATGCCATCATGAATGAAAAATAAAAAAGAGAAAAAATTAACTAGTTTTTTGTAATGCTAATAAATGATCTTTTACTCTTTTGTTAAATGCTTAAGGAAGTTCCTACCTCTCAGATCTTCTGGGGTTACATTTCATACCTTTGCGCATGGCATATTCGGAGAAGAGTCTGATCGCACGGTTGGGATGATGGGTAGCAGGTTCGAAGATGATCGGGTATGCTGATTATGTTTGTCTGAGATAGGTCGAACTTAAGTTTTAAATGAAGATGGCAGTTCACCGGCTAAAAACTTAAACACAGAAGTCAAGCAAGATAGTTGATGCACTGACTCCAATAACAAGTACTCCTCACTTTTTCCTATTAGTATCAGACATTGTTTGCGGGTCGAATTCAGATTCCGCAAGTGAGATTTAAAAATCAATTGCCAAATTGTTGCGCAATACTATAAATGATGCTTTATAAGAGCCTCATTTATATCCACATCTCCATCATTTATAAGGTGTTGTACAGGAGGATTAGCGTTTTCTGTAGCAAGGTGTTCTTAAGTTTTTGTATTACTCCAAGATGCCGGGATAACTTCAGCTTAACTGCTCGGATATGATGCAGGAATGACAAGTTTTCTTCAAGGAGGATCCTCAGGTATTTTGCAAAGCGCGTTTCTGGTTGACTGATCAGACCTTTAGATGGTTGGATACCAAATATCTCCGGATGAACACCCCCGGCCCAGGAAAACAGTAAAACGGTATTTGGAGCCTGTATTGTATAGTTCTAGTCGTTTACCCCCCGGTTTTTACTGTCCCCCTCCCGTGGAAAATACCTCCCTGCAGAAAATACCCCCGTGGAAAATACCCTCCAGTAAATACCCCCCTTATTTTATGGAAAATAAGGCTTTCCAAATTTGAGAATTTTATTTAAGCTTTTTTTCTTCTTCTTTTTCCATAGTGGGGAGGAATTTTGGTACTTGTGTATTGTACGCCACTCACTCAGGTTTACGCTGTGTAAAACTCGAGAACAAACCGGTTTCTTCGTTAGTTTCTTTCAGCTTAGCGTGAGATAAGACAAAGACAAGTGACAGAATAGATGGGAAATATATAATTTGGGCTATATATTGGCACATAAGTGAGGGAGGGGTAAAATACTTGGACAGTTTGAAGTCAGCAAACAATTTTTACTTCATAATATGCGGAATAATTGTACCTCACACATTTTACATGCAGACCCGCTGTACTTTACCCCTCCCCGCTAATATGCAAATATCTAGACTAGAAACTTCGAGTGGAAACTAGTGGTTCGGTCCAAGAAAACCGCAGGCCAGATAGTCGAAAATGTTAAGCGTGCCGTACCATCGCTCAATATTTCCCTCAAGGAGCCCACTTTTGTCGCGGTGATTAAGCGAGTGCCAGAAGATTTAGACGAAATGTCGCTGAAACAGCTAATCCCCAAGTGCACTAAAATAGTAGAGTGTGGCAAGTCCCGAGCATTTGAAGTTTACTTTTCGTTTCGGACTGATCTTGATACGTTTCTGAAAGCATCTATGAAAGTGGGATATGAACGCCTTCCGGTTGAAGAGTTCGTGTTCCTATTACGTCGCTGCTTCAATTGTTATGCGATCGGTCACCTCGCCGTGAATTTTAAGAACAATGCACTGTGTTCTAAATGTTTCTCCGTCGACCACAAATCGACACCTGATACTCCATGCCAAAAAAGTGCCTTTTGCGTTTGTCGTAAGACTAATGGTCATACGTGTTATAGTGTAAAGTGCCCAAAAAGCCGCAAAACTTAAACCCGTGGACTCGTTTCTACTATCATGGAATATAAATGGGTCATTTACAAATAAAATTTCTGTGTTGCAAAGCCTCAACTCCAGTTATAACATGATTTTCCTCCAGGAGCATTTTGTTACAAAACATGGTATCAACATACTTACACTTAATGGCATGACGTCGTACTCCGTGCCTGCTAGAAAGCTGAATAACAGAGGCAGACCCTCTGGTGGACTTGTTACTTCCGTTAAATCGGCTCTCCGTTCTAGCTTGTTCGAACTAAATGATCATTACTTAGCTGTGAGAGTGGACTCCTGTGTTTAAATTAGCGAGTATCTACCCACTGATTACTCCAACGATCAGTCAGAGCGATTATTTGCTTTATCGTGTGAAAAGTTAGGTTCTTGTGTAGAAAAAAATTCGGCGTCTAGGTTTACGTTGTGTTATAGCCGGAGACTTTAATTGTAATGTTTCTGAACCAGACTCTGAGGCGTCTCCACGTACTGCTATAATTAAGGGTTTATTTAGTGATTTTTTGAGTGTATTAGATAAAATGTGAGATTTTACGTATATTCACACATCTTCGCGAACCTCTAACTTGGACCAAGTTGCTGTATCTTCAAATCTGACTGCCGATACAGTTAACGCTATATTTGATTATCAGCTGTCTGACCACTTACCTATAATTTGCTTCATCGGTGTGCCTGCCATCTTTCGTTTCTCAAAGTAGTCCACTAGCACGTGATTCCTCAGCACGGCGGTATCGTCGTGATTGGTCAAAGATTGACCAAACTCGGTTCCTCGAGTCGGTTGACTCGATTCTAGGTAAAATTAATGTGCCATTTCACCTCCTCCTACAGTCACTCCAGTTGCCTATGAATGAAGTATACTAATCTCTCAATAAAAAAAACGCCTGCCACCTTTTGAATTGTCTTTGCCGAACAATAGAATTAATATGCACCAATAGTGTTAGCTCTGTCTACGTTTTTACCAAAGGGAACTGATTTTTTGCTGGTATTCTATTCTGTTATTATTCTTATTATTATTATTATTATTCTTATTTGCTATTATATTTTATTACTATTATTCTTTTCTTTTCAGAAATTATTTGTCACTTGTTGGATCTCCTGTAGTTTTTTGTCATAACGATTTTCAAGAAGGTAACATTCTATACAGAGAATCAGCTAAAAGGAGGGAAGACCAGATTGTTATAATTGATTTTGAGTATTGCTCATACAACTATAGAGGATTTGATCTAGCTAACCATTTTTGCGAATGGACTGTCAACAATTCCTATGGAAAGGGTTCCGGCTTTTTATACACTCCTGAAAATCAAGCGAGCCCTGAACAAAAGGTACGTAATCTTTACTACTACTACTAACGCCTCACCGCAGCACCAAGCCGCCGAGGCCAACAGCTACTCACGCTCCCCCTCCATTCTACTCTATTAAACCATATCCCTCTTGTATACTTCCAGAAAGTTCTTTTTTCCCTTAAACCTTTCTTTGCGACATCCTCCCAACCGCGAACGACCGCGGACGACCGGCTTTCCGCTTAGCCCTAGACTGTTCGCCGAAAAGGACAATTTTCGTCAATCTGAGCGCGGGTTGCCTTTTTGCCGTATTTGTTTCGAAAGATTGGTGCAAAGTTTGGTATAACCAAGACCGTGTTTTTTTGCCTTGTTTGTCTCGAAAGTTTGAAATAACCAGACATAAAAAGATTAAAAAATTGACCTAAAATTAATCCAAGTACGCTTAAACGGATCATGCACGTGTCGCGGCTTGCGCCGCGAAAGGTGCAAAACATTTTGTGACTTTAGCACCGAAAATCATTGTGTAGCACGCAAATTTGGGCAATTCTAGCACTTTAGGAACTAACCGTTGTGCCAACCCTGTCTCCATGGTAGGCTCAGAAAAGTTTCAGTCTTCTGTTTGTTACAGAGGGTGAAAAGGGTCACTTTAAACGTTATTACGCCATCTTCTCCTTGGTCTTTCAGGAGTGCATCGACCTTGGAACCTTCCCCTGAGGATACCCCCCCTTCCCCCGCCGCAATCTGCTCATTTTCTATTGAAGTTTAGTTGAATATTAGTTTTTTTCCACTAAGCATCAAAATTTGTTGTCAGGGAATTACGAAATGAATCATAGGCAGCGCTAGCGCGCTGCCTAAGTAAAGTACGATGCGGGCCCAATCAGTGTTGCCAGGTTGGGCTATTTCCCGCCAATTGGGCTATAAAATTTTCAGCTTCGCGGGACAAGTTACTAAAAACCCGCGAGGCGGGTATTTGGGCTATAACGTTTGAAATCTCGCTACTTTTGGGCTAGAAATTGAATTCGCTTGAAACCCCCAAAAAATCATGGTTGAAAATTTTACCTATTTGGTCATTTACCTTCTTTGTAGATTTGAACCAAAATATAAATATAATGCGTCTTCACCGTGGTTATCCCCTTCTAATTTTTGGGTACCCCACCCCACCCTATATCTTCATCACCATTCCTTGAAAATAAAAGTATGTAGAACGTCTAGTCTATCGTCCCAATAAACATAATATAGACCCATAATACCCTGACACCTTTTTTTCTGAGCATCTGCTTCCGGTTTCTGAATGCTAGACGCAAAAAATCAAAGTGAAAAGTTGTCGAAAAATGTAATGAAAGTTCGCATTCTGAATGTTTTGGATTCAACGAAATTAGCCAAGCAGACAGGGTGAATTTTGTTAGTTTGAAAAATTCAATCACGGAGAAGGATCTTAGAGTCGGACACAAACTAGGAACGTGTAATTTAGATTAATTGTAACTGTACACAGAGCTGTTCGTAGGCCTGGTGGTGTCTGGGTAAAATAAAAAATTGTTTAAAGTAATGATAAACAATAATGAAGAACAAGTATATACAGTCAGAATACTTACGTCAGCAACAGTTCAAAAACAAAAGTAAAGAGCTGCAAAGAAACATATGGTTCGAAGATAAGCTGCAGGAAGAATTAAAATTATTCAAAAACAAAAGGGAAAATCAAAGATATGCCACAGCGAGAGCAAGGGAGTATGCGGTTCAAGAATAAGCGGCAATGAGAATTATCTGCAAATGCAAGACAGTGAGCATCAGAACGAGTAAACAATGGTGTAAACATTAGTAATTTCATATACGGAATAATTTCTGTTCTTTTTAAGTTTTAATGTTGTTCCTTACTTTCAGTAAAAAAAAAACTTGTCTTTTTATTTAATTTCTGAACGTTTTGAATTAATGCAACTTTGATTTGGGTCACCGTACATGAATAATTAAAACAAAATTTGTCTATTAATTTTACTTTTTTTTTGGCTAAATGGCTTTCTCGAAATTTTTTTCTGACGTAACTTATGAATTAACTTACGCAACGAACTTCTGTATTCGTCTGTTTTCATTACGTATATTAGGGAGTTATTAGCCCCCTAGTCATATTAGCCCCCTAGTCAATACCTCGCTCTTTACTCTAAAGTTTGAATTTTGTTCGAATCACTAACACACAAAGGCCGGTTAATTAGAATAGATATCTCTTTTGAAAGTACTAAAAAATTTAGCGTAAAGAGTGAGGTATTGACTAGGGGGCAAAGCCCTCATATATGTAATAATTTTTGTTCGTTTTAAGTTTTAATGTTGCTCCTTACTTTCAGTTGAAAAAACTTGTTTTTTTTATTTAATTTCTGATCGTTTTTGAAAAAATGCTGGGAAATTCGGCACCCCCTTCATAGAAATGTCCATTCCCCCTAAGAAACATCCTCCATGGAAAGATCCTCCCCCGTAACCCCCTTCTCTGACTCCCCTCCCCCCCCACCAAAAAAAAATCTCCTGAAAACGTCTGTATACTTCCTAATAACCAATACTATATGTAAACAATGGGCAAAGTTCATAACTTCAGCCCTTCCCCCGAGAACTGTGGGGGGTTAGGTCATCCTCAAAGACCTATTTATTAGATTTTTGAATATGCTGAACAAAATGGCTATCTCAAAATTTTACTTGGGTGACTGGAATAAGCGTGGAAGGGGGCCAAGTTGCCCTCCAATTTTTTCGGTCACTAAAAAAGGGCACTAGAACTTTTAATTTCCGTTCGAATGAGCCTTAAAGACGCATCCGTGATCTTTCTTCTGCCAAAAAATACAAAGTTCCACATTTTTGCAGATAGGAGCTGGAAACTTCTATAGTAGGGTTCTCTGATACGCTGAATCTGATGGTCGGATTGTTACTAAAGTTTTATGACTTTTAGGGTTTGTTTCTCCCTTTTTTTGAAAATACGGGAAATTTTCTCAGGCGCGTAACTTTTGATGGGTAAGACTAAACTTGATGGAACATATATATTTAAAATTAGCATGAAAATCTGATTCCTCTGATGTATCTATTGGTATCAAAATTCCATTTTTTAGAATTTCGGTTATTATTGAGCTTATTATTTAGAATTTTTTAATATTATTTAGAATTATATTTCGAATTTCGGTTATTATAATCAAAATTCCGTTTTTTAGAGTCTCGGTTACTATTGAGCCGGGACGCTCCTTACTATAAGCTTGTTGCTACAATCTGTTTTATCTTGTTATACATTCAGTAAACCTAGTGTGTAAAGAACAATTTGCCTTTCTGATTTTATATATTTTTGTTTTCAGTGATGCACTTGTCAATTTTATGTCGGCATACGTGAAGGGTTTGTTATTTTTGTTCATTCACAGAGCTCTTTTTTGCTTTTGTCCTATACTTATGTGTAGGTTATCTGATATACCGATTGTATTTCAGTAGTAAGCTATCTAGTACTTTCACCAGTGATTGCGTAATATGCCTTATGTGTGTGTACTTTAAACGAATTGGGGTTACCAGGGTCATTTAATACCGGTCCTATTAAGGACAAGTTTTTCTGACGTAGATTTATAGTTCATTATATAAAAGTTTTTTTTTTTTATGTTAAATACGTGGTCATTCATCTGTAAGTTGATTAGTAGGTTTTTTTTTTAAAACTTGGCTATTCGTTTAATGGGTTTCATTAATATAACGAGTAATGTTCTTGAAAAGGGTAATTAATTATTTAGTTTACGAGATTTGCGAATTTTTTGCGAAAAGGTATTAGCGTAAGGGTATTGCGTTGGTTAAGAATGTCTCACGGGTAATTAAAGAATGGGGTGCTTACATCAGATACTTAATAGATTTGACGCTTACAAGTGACATTGCTAGAGTCAAATATATTTGGTGTTGGTGATATTATAACCCTCCAAGTCCCCTGGGGAAAGGGCTGCACAATGTATCGGTATCGGACGTATTATTTTTGGGCGTATTGGTATCGCAGGTATCTATACAGATTTTTAGTAGCTCGTATAAAAGATATTACTCATATCTACGTTCTTCCTATAAATTCAACCATCAGAAACTTCAAAACGGCACTAAAAACGACACTTTTGTTGCAATGTCTCAAGTGGAAAAGCTGGGGCTAGTGGACTACCAGCACTTTTAGATTCACGTTTAATGGGTCATTCGAAAGCTAATGCTCGTATTTACGTGATGTTTATAATTTCTACCATCGCTTAAAACAATACTTTCGATGTCACTTCTTATGTAGATTAAATAAAAAAAACAAGTTTTTTTAAATGAAAGCAAGGAACGACGGTAAAACTTAACCCAAACAGAACTTAGTCCGTATATGAAAGGGGCTGTCCCCTCCTCAAGGCCTCGCTCTGTACGCTAAAGTTTTTTATAGTTTAAAAAAAAAAGAGTCGTGAGAAAGTAAAACTTTTGCGTAAAAAGTGAGGTGTTGTGCAGGGGCAGCCCCTTTCATATACAGAATAGAGTTTTATGGATATTGGTAAAAGTGGTATTTTACTTTTAAAAAGTTCAATGTTCAAAGCTAGCTTCAGCCGGAGCTTAGGTTAGTAGTGGTGAGAATTGGGATATAAGGAGCAATTGCCCCCTATTTTTTAAAAAATACGTTTTTGTGGAATGTATACTTTTAAAAAATTCAATCTTCGAATCTGGCGCAAGCAGTAGCTTAGGATAGGAGTGGTGACAATTGAGATCTTAGGAGCAATTTACCCCTATTTTTGAAACAATAACTGTTTGTGGCATTTATACTTTTAAAAAAATACAAAGTTCAATATTCGAAACTAGCTTCAGCAGGAGCTTAGGATAGTAGTGGTGACAATTGAGATATAAGGAGCAATGGCCCCCTATTTTTGAAAAAATACCTTTGTCTGGCATTTAAACAATGAAAAAATACAAAGTTCACTATTCGAACCTTGTTCCAGCAGGAGCTTAGGATAGTAGTGATTACAATTTAGATGTAAGGGGCAATTGCCCCATATTTAAAAAAAAAAAAACCTTTTTGTGGCAATTATACTATTAACTAATACAAAGTTCCTTATTCTATCCTATCTTAAGAAGGAGCTTCGGATAGTATTGAGGACACTTGAGATATAAGGGGCAATTGCCCCCTATTTTTGAAAAAATACCGTTTTTTGGCATTTAAACTTTTAAAAAATACAAAGTTCAATATTCGAAACTAGCTTCAGCAGGAGCTTAGGATAGTAGTGGTGACAATTGAGATATAAGGAGCAATTGCCCCCTATTTTTGAAAAAAATACCTATATGAGGGGGTTTGCCCCTTCGTCAATACCTCTCTCTTTAGGCTAAAGTTTGTTTATTGCTTTCAAAAGAGCTATTTATTCTAATTAAGCGGACTTCTTGATTCAGGGGTCATTTTTAAAGAATTGGAACAAAATTTGAACTTAGCGTGAAAGGCGAGGTGTTGAGGAGGAGGGAACCCCCTCATATACGTAATAATTTTGGTTCATTTTGAGTTTTAGTGTTTCTCCTTACTTTCAGTTGAAATTTTTTTTTGAATATTTCTAATGCACTAAAACATAGAGCGCTACAAATATCAGAATCAACTTTAGAGGGACTATTCTTGCAAAATACAAAAAGTTGTAAGAAAATCGAAAATAGTTCTTAAACAACAAAAACTATTCTTAAAAATAGAAAAAATCCTTTACACAAATCCAAAATAGTTTTAGAAATACTTGTCACAAAGCACTAAAATTCTAACAACACCGAAAGTATTTCTTACAGAATACAAAACAGTTCAAACAAATTACAAAAATAGTTCTTAAAAAACAAAAATCATTCTTACGTAATACAAAAATATTTTAGTCAAATCACAAATAGTACTAGCATAAGAAAAAAAATTTGTTGAAAAGCTTGAAGTACTTGTTACAAAACAAAAATATTTCTTAAATCATCAAAAATAGTTCTTAACGAATATAAAAAGTTCAAACAAAATCAAAATTGTTCTTATGAACCCTAAATGGTCACCCCTAAAAAGGTAAGTTAACCCTAAATGGTTATTGCTTAGTGAACTGTAATCTGTTTGAGTATGATAAAAGCTTGTGGAGTACTACATTACATTATATAAACAAACTGGGATTCTATGATAGAGTGATTACCCCACTTAATAATACTGGACAGGAACTGAGAGATGTCCAGGAGGAAGTCAGTGGAATTTGCAGCTTTTTCGGAGTTGAAGCACTCTATGTAAAGTGCAATGTACCTGCAGATAAAGTTTTAATTCAAAAGTCTGACCCTAGGATTCCACTTTTCAATCTAGAAGAGTTTAAGTGTCCAAAATTTGAGGGGGGGTTATCACCGTCCTGAAAACGAGGTTAGGTTCTTCGCACAGTGGATACCTAAGAACATACCTGATTGTGATAAATCCATAAGACCGTTTAAAAACTATTCCATATCCGGGACCCATCGTGGGGGGATTTTTATTATTTAACAAACATTGATATTGTTAAGTAAAAATTTTTTTTTGTTTTTTTTTTCTTTCTAAAAAAAAAAAAATATTTTTTAAAAAATATAAAATTTTAAAATTTTTTTATTTTTTTATTTTTTTAAATAAATTAAAATGTCAAAATATGCTTAAAGTTCTAACAATTTCGCTCTGTGATTGGTCAGAGACACAATGTGACTTCCCCACCGGTATTCTATGACCGGTTATTGACACTACCTAATCTATTGCATGTATTAAATCAGTATTTTTTACCCAGTGGAATGATAAACACATAAGTCATATCTTTAAAAAAAAAGTGAAGATTGAGCATTTTAATAAAGTGTTTTTAAATAACAAGGTTATTGTAGCATTGAATGATGACAAAGAGAAGTATTTAAACTTTGAAACAAGTACAGGTGGTAGCACTATTGGAAATGTATGCATGCATTGTCATGACAGTAAGGAATTAAATTTCTTTGGAATACCGAAAAAATTCCACTCTTATGTTGGTGGTTATGCGATATTGAGATCTCCAGAGATGATTGCCCTCAAAGAGAATGCCAACATAAAAATAATCATTGATGATAGAGGACAACTCCTTATTACTGTTGTAGGTAACACATTACCTACTGATACATCCAATCGTCACCTTTCGGGTATTAGCATTCAACGGAAGATCAATAAATGAAAGGCCTACTCTTCTACTAATATCGTAAACCATATCTTATCTACGTGCCGAAACTGTTACCTGTGTAAAAATAATGTGATAATAGACAGTGAAATTGCCAGAAAAATAAAAAGGGCATTGTCAGGAAATATCACGATGGAATATAAAGATGAATCGATGAAAAACAAACCACCAGCAAACGCTATTGCCATTGATCAAACAGTCATTGATCCAAATAATACCAGAGACGAAAAGCATATTGAGCCTTTTGATGAGACACCAGTAAAGATTGTGTATGAATCAAAATGGAATAATGATTATTCTACTGATTACGAACTAAGAGAAGACAATAGCTATATTATCAAGAGAGAACATGGTGAGCTATTTTATGGAACAGATTCAAAATGTCCAAAGTTAATCATTGATATTAATAATGTATCGTAATATATTTTTTGTATTAATATTCTACATAGCATTATTTCATTAAAAATATATTATGCATTACATTGTTATGTGTTCATTATTTTTAGAGTAAGCTAGCATGTCAAACATTTAGAATGTCTAATAAAACGTCGGAGATGTAAGAAAAGGAACTTGCATACATCTATTGTCAGATACATGGGGACAAATTCTTTCTTGAATTCGCCTCCTGGATAAATAAAAAAAGACATTTCATTCAAGAAATTATGACGAAACTCTAAGTAAGCAACAAACTCTTTCTTAAATAGTTCTAATTGAATACAATATTACAAAAATATTATAAAAATAATTTTTACTTAACATAAATAATTCTTACAAAATAAAATAAGTTCTAAAAAATCCAAAATAGTTCTTACAAAACAAAAATTATTCTTACAAAATGGAAAAAATATTTTAAACGAATCCAAAATAGTTCTAGCAGAATAAAAAATAGTTACTACAAAATATAAAATGCTTTTTATACAAAAAGTGAGCAGTACGAAAACTCCACGTTTTCAACCAGACTGGTTTTTTAGGGGCCAATCAGGAGAGACATGCAAAGTCGACATAGCTTTATTTCATTTTTTTTAAGGTTAATTTAGACTAGGTAACGTGCGCGCCCGTAACCGAGTCTAAATTAACCTTTAAAAAAATGAAATAAAGCTATGTCGACTTTGCATGTCTCTCCTGTTTGGCCCCTAAAAAACCAGGTTGGTTGAAAACGTGGAGTTTTCGTACTGCTCACTTTTGCAATGTGTAGGAACCAGTGGGGAATCCCCGCTCGTTTGGAAAGATGCCAAGGAAAGGCAAGCAAATAGCATGTAGTTTCAAAACTTGTTTAATCATGTTTCTTGAATTAAATATCTGTACTGTATATTCAAGAGGAGTTCAATGACTCCTCCCCCGCAAAGACTTCCAAGGGTTTTATGACTACTCCTCACAAAAAAGTCAGATGTTATTAGGTAGCTAAGTGAAAATTGTTTGTTATAAATAGAAAAAAAAAATCAAAACTTAAACGGACAGAAATAGAGACTGGGCTGTTTGAAAATATTTAAATAAAAAAACCAGTCTGGTTTAAATCGTGGAGTTTTCATACTGCACACTTTTTTGCAGTGTGTAGAGAGCGGTGGTAACATATATTTTTTGAATTTTTGTATGCTATAGGAACTATTTGGGATGTTGGTAGAAATTTAATGTTTTGAAGCAAGTATTTTGTACTTTGCACAAAGTGTTTTTTATTATGTTAGAACTATTTTGGATTTGTTTTAACTATTTTTTGTTTTTTAACAATAATTTATTCTTTTGTAAGAAATAATTTGGATTTCTTACAACTTTTTATATTTCTTAACAATTATTTCTGTTTCGTAAGTACAATTTAGATTTTATTTGAACTTTTTATATTCTGTAAGAACTATTTTTGATGTTTTTAGAAATCTTTTTGTTTTGTAACAAGTATTTTGAATTTTGCAACAACCATTTTTTATTCTGTTAGTACTATTTTGGATTTGTCTAAAATATTTTTGTATTTCGTAAGAATAATTTTTGTTTTTTAAGAACTATTTTCGGATTTTGTTTGAACTTTTTGTATCCTGTAAGAACTACTCTCGGTGTTGTTAGAATTTCCGTGCTTTGTGACACGTATTTCATATTTTGCAGAAGATATTCTTAACTCTGTTAGAACTATTTTGGATTTGTGTAAAGGATTTTTTCTATTTTTAAGAATAGTTTTTGTTGTTTAAGAACTATTTTTGATTGTCTTACAACTTTTTGTATATTGCAAGAATTGTTTCTGCTTTGTAAGAATTATTTTTGGAATATGTTTGAATTTTTTGTATGCTATAATAACTATTTGGGATGTTGTTAGAAATTTAGTGTCTTGAAGCAAGTATTTGGTATTTTACATCAAGTATTTTTTTATTCTGTTAGAACTATTGTGGATTTGTGAAAATTGTTTTTTTATTTACTACGAATAATTTTTGTTTTGTAAGAACTATTTTGGATTTCTTAGAACTTTTTTTATTTTTTAAGAATTATTTATGTTTCATAAGAAAAATTTTGATTTTGTTTGAACTTTTTATATTATGTAATAACTATTTTTTATGTTTTAATAAATATTTTTATTTTGTAACAAGTATTTCAAGTTTTGCAACAACTATTTTTTATTCTGTTAGTACTATTTTGGATTTGTCTAAAATATTTTTGTGTTTCGTAAGAATGATTTTTGTTTTTTAAGAACAATTTTTGGAATTTGTTTGAACTTTTTGTATTCTTTAAGAACTACTTTTGGTGTTTTTAGAATTTTCGTGCTCTGTGACAAGTATTTCATATTTTGCAGAAGCTATTTTTAATTCTGTTAAAACTATTTTGGATTTGTGTAAAGGATTTTTTCTATTTTTAAGAATAGTTTTGTTGTTTAAGAACTATTTTCGATTTTCTTACAACTTTTTTATTTTGCAAGAATTGTTTCTACTTTGTAAGAATTATTTTTGGAATAAGTTTGAATTTTTTGTATGCTATAATAACTATTTGGGATGTTGTTAGAAATTTAGTGTCTTGAAGCAAGTATTTGGTATTTTGCATCAAGTATTTTATATTTTGTTAGAACTATTGTGGATTTGTGTAAATTATTTTTTTTATATTTATTACGAATAATTTTTTTTTTGTAATAACTATTTTTGATTTCTTAAAACTTTTTGTATTTTTTAAGAATTATTTCTGTTTTGTAAGAACTGATTTGGTTTTTGTTTTAACTTTTATATTTTTCAAGAACTATTTTTAATATTGTTAGAAATCTCTTTGTTTTGTAACATGTATTTTGTATTTTGAAAGAACTATTTTTTATTATGTTAAAACTATGTTGGATTTGTATAAAGTATTTTTATATTTTGTAAGAACTATTTACGGATTTTTATGAACTTTTTGTATTTTGTAAGAACTGTTTTCGATGTTTTTAGAATTTTTGCTATTTTTGAAAAGCATTTTATATTTTTTAGTAACTATTTTTTATTCTGCTAGAACTATTTTTGATTCGTTTAAAATATTTTTTATATTTTGTAAGAATAATTTTTGTTTTTTAAGAAATATTTTTGATTTTTTAGAAATTCTTGTATTTTGTAAGAATTATTTATGTTAAATAAAAATTATTTTTAGAATATGTTTGAACTTTTGTATTCAATTAAAACTATTTAAGAAAGAGTTTGTAGCTTACTTAGAGTTTCGTCATAATTTCTTGAATGAAATGTCTTTTTTTATTTATCCAGGAGGCGAATTCAAGAAAGAATTTGTTCACATGTGTCTGACAATAGATGTATGCAAATTCATTTTCTTACATCTCAAACGTTTTATTAGACATTCTAAACGTTTGATATGCTAGCTTACTCTAAAAATAATGAACACATAACAATGTAATGCATAATATATTTTTAATGAAATAATGCTATGTAGAATATTAATACAAAAAATATATTATGATACATTATTAATATCAATGATTAACTTTGGACATTTTGAATCTGTTCCATAAAATAGTTCACCATGTTCTCTCTTGATATTATACCTATTGTCTTTTCTTAGTTCGTAATCAGTAGAATAATCGTTATTCCATTTTGAGTCATACACAATTTTTACTGGTGTCTCATCAAAATGTTCAATATACTTTTAGTATCTGGTATTATTTGTATCAATGAGTGTTTGATCAATGTCAATAGTGTTTGCTGGTGCTTTGTTTTTCATCGATTCATCTTTATATTCCATCGTAATATTTTCTGACAATGTCCTTTTTATTTTTCTGCCAATTTCACTGTCTATTATCACATTATTTTTACACAGGTAACAGTTTCGGCACGTAGACAAGATATGGTTTACGATATTTGTAGAAGAGTAGGCCTTTCTTTTATTGACCTTCCGTTGAATGCTAATACCCGAAAGGTGACGATTGGATGTATCAGTAGGTAATGTGTTACCTGCACCAGTAACAAGGAGTTGTCCTCTATCATCAATGATTATTTTTATGTTTGCAGTCTCTTTGAGTGCAATCATCTCTGGAGATCTCAATCTCGCATAACCACCACCATAAGAGTGGAATTTTTTTGTTATTCCAAAGAAATTTAATTCCTTACTGTCATGACAATGCATACATACATTTCCAATAGTGCTAACACCTGTACTTGTTTCAAAGTTTAAATACTTCTCTTTGTCAGCATTCAATGCTAAAATAACCTTGTTTTGTAAACACACTTTATTAAAAAGTTCCATCTTCACTTTTTTTTTTAAATATATCACTTATGTGTTTATCATTCCACTGCGTAAAAATACTGATTGAATACATGCAATAGATTAGGTAGTGTCAATAACCGGTCATAGAATACCGATGGGGAAGTCACATCGTGTCTCTGACCAATCACAGAGCGCAATTGTTAGAACTGTAAGAATATTTTTACATTTTAAGTTATTTAAAAAAATAAAAAAATAAATAAATTTTAAAAATTTCGAAGTTTTAAAAAAGATTTTTTTTTTTGTGAAAGAAAAAAAAAACATCAACAAATGTTTACATAAAAATATTACTTAGATTTAACTCTTAAAAATCCACCAACGATTGTCCCATGATATAGAATATTTTTTAACAGTTCTTAACATGGATTTATCACGATCATGTATGTTATTAGGTATCCTCTGTGCGAAGAACCTAACCTCGTCTTCAGGACTGTGATAACCCCCCTAAAATTTAGGACACTTAAACTCTTCTAGATTGAAAAGTGGAATCCTAGGGTCATACTTTTGAATTAAAACTTTATCCGCAGGTACATTGCCCTTTACATAGAGCGCTTCAACTCCGAAAAAGCTGCAAATTCCACTGCCTTCCTCCTGGACATCACTCAGTTCCTGACCAGTATTATTAAGTGGTGTAATCACTCTACCATAGAATCCCAGTTTGTTTATATAATGTAATGTAGTACTCCACAAGCTTTTATCATACTCAAACAGATTACAGTTCACTAAGCAATAACCATTTAGGGTTAACTTACCTTTTTAGGGGTGACCATTTAGGGTTCATAAGAACAATTTTGATTTTGTTTTAACTTTTTATAGTCTGTAAGAACTATTTTTGATGTTTTAAGAAATATTTTTGTTTTGTAACAAGTATTTAAAGTTTTGCAACAACTATTTTTTATTATGCTAGTACTATATTGTATTTGTCTAAAATATTTTTTGTATTTCGTAAGAATGATTTTGTTTTTTAAGGACTCTTTTTGGAATTTGTTTGAACTTTTTTGTATTCTGTAAGAACTACTTTCGGTGTTGTTAGAATTTTCGTGCTTTGTGACAAGTATTTCTAAAACTATTTTGGATTTTTGTAAAGGATTTTTTCTATTTTTAAGAATAGTTTTTGTTGTTTAAGAACTATTTTCGATTTTCTTACAACTTTTTGTATTTTGCAAGAATAGTCACTCTAAATTTGATTCTGACGTTTCTAGCGCTCTATGTTATAGTGCATTAGAAATATTAAAAAAAAATTTTCAAATGAAAGTAAGGAGAAACACTAAAATTTAAAATGATCCAAAATGATCACATATATGAGGGGGGGTCCCTCCTCCTCAACACCTCGCCTTTCACGCTAAGTTCAAATTTTGTTCCAATTCTTTAAAAATGACCCCTGAATCAAGAAGGCCGCTTAATTAGAATAAATAGCTCTTTTGAAAGCAATAAACAAGCTTTAGCCTAAAGAGTGAGGTATTGACGAAGGGGCGAACCCCCTCATATATGTATTTTTTTCAAAAATAGGGGGGCAATTGCTCCTTTTATCTCAATTGTCACCACTACTATCCTAAGCTCCTGCTGAAGATAGGTTCGAATATTGAACTTTGTATTTTTTAAAATTATAAATGACACAAAAAGGTATTTTTTCAAAAATATGGGGCAATTGCTCCTTATATCTCAATTGTCACCACTACTATCCTAAGCTCCTGCTGAAGATAGCTTCGAATCTTGAACTTTGTAATTTTTAGAAGTATAAATGCCATAAAAAGTTATTTTTTTTTTAAATAGGGGGCAATTGCTCCTTATATCTCAAGTGTCCCCACTACTATCCTAAGCTCCTGCTGAAGATAGGTTCGAATATTGAACTTTGTATTTTTTAAAAGTATAAATGCCACAAAAAGTTATTTTTTCCAAAATAGGGGGCAAGTGCTCCTTATATATCAATTGTCCCCACTACTATCATAAGCTCCTGTTGAAGCTAGCTTCGAATATTGAAAATTTTATTTTTCTAAATTTATAAATGACACAAAAAGGTATTTTTTCAAATATAGGGGGGCAATTGCTCCTTATATATCAATTGTCCACACTACTATCCTAAGCTTCTGATGTATCCATCTTAGAATATTTATTTTTTTAATAGTATAAATGCCACAAAAACGTATTTTTTCAAAAATAGGGGGCAATTGCTCCTTATATCCCAATTCTCACCACTACTATCCTAAGCTCCTGCTGAAGCTAGCTTTGAACATTGAACTTTTTAAAAGTAAAATACCACTTTTACAAATATCAATAACCCTCTAGTCTGTATATGAAAGGGGCTGTCCCCTCCACAACACCTCGCTTTTTACGCAAATGTTTGACTTTCTCACGACTCTTTTTTTTTAAAAAAATAGAAAACTTTAGCGTAAAAAGCGAGGCGTTGAGGAGGGGCAGCCCCTTTCATATACGGAATAATTTCTGTTCGGTTTAAGTTTTACCGTCGTTCCTTGCTTTAATTTAAAAAAACTTGTTTTTTTTTATTTAATCTACTTAAGAAGTGACATAAAAAGTATTGTTTTAAATTATTGTATAAATGATAAACATCACGTAGATACGAGCATTAGCTTTAGAATGAGCCATTAAACGTCAATCTAAAAGTGCTGGTAGTCCACTAGCCCCAGCTTTTCCACTTGAGACATTGCACCAAAAGTGCCGTTTTTAGTGCTGTTTTGAAGTTGCTGATGGTTGAATTTATAGGAAGAACGTAGATATGAGTAATATCTTTTATACGAGCTACTAAAAATCTGTATAGATACCTGCGATACCAATACGCCCAAAAATAATACGTCCGATACCGATACATTGTGCAGCCCTTTCCCCAGGGGACTTGGAGGGTTATAATATCACCAACACCAAATATATTTGACTCTAGCAATGTCACTTGTAAGCGTCAAATCTATTAAGTATCTAATGTAAGCACCCCATTCTTTAATTACCCGTGAGACATTCTTAACCATCGCAAAACCCTTACGCTAATACCTTTTCGCAAAAAATTTGCAAATCTCGCAAACTAAAGAAGTAATTACCCTTTTCAAGAACATTACTCGTTCTATGAATGAAACCCATGAAACGAATAGCCAAGTTTTTAAAAAAAAAACCTACTAATCAACTTACAGATGAATGACCACGGATTTAACATAAAAAAAAAAAAACTTGTATATCATGAACTAGAAATCTACGTCAGAAAAACTTGTCCTTAATAGGACCGGTATTAAATGACCCTGGTAACCCCAATTCGTTGAAAGTACACACACATAAGGCATATTACGCAATCACTGGTGAAAGTACTAGATAGCTTACTACTTATTTCTTCCTTTTTTTTTACCCATAACAGCGCTATAATAGGTTTATAATAGCGTTCGCTATTTTGGGCTATTTTTGGGCTACTGATTGCTCCTGTTTGGGCTTTACGTTATGCTAAAAACCTGGCAAGACTGGGCAAAATGTTTTTTTTTTCTCCATACCCGAGCACTTCGTATCGAAGGAGTTGTCGTAGAAACTTTGAAAAGGGCTCATTCGATTGGAAATTGGATTGGCTAGTGCCCTTTTTAATAGTCGAAGTGATTGGAGGGCAACTAGCCCCCCCCCCACGCCTATCATTCCCCCAAACACATCCAATCAAAATTTTGAGATAGACATTTTGTTCTACGTAGTTGATTTCCTGCTAGAAAATATGTTTTTGAGGACAGTCCTCCACTGCCCTTAGGGCAAGGGTTGTAAGTTATGCCCTGGGGGCATATACGGTTTTTTATAGAAGGCGCTGTCATAGAAACTTCAAAAAAGACTCATTCCATTGGAAATTCAAAGCGCTAGTGCCCTTTTTAATGGTCGAAAGTGATTAGAGGGCAACTAACCCGCCTCTCACGCCCACCTTTTCCCCAAACACATCTAATTAAAACTTTGAGATGGCAATTTTATTCAACGTAGTTTTAAGTTCTGGAAATTAGGTCTTTGAGGATGACAACTCCCCCACAGCCCTCAGGGCAAGGGTTGTAAATTCTGCCCAGGGGGCATATAAGGTTTTGATATAACGCGTTGTCGTAGGAACTTCAAAAAGGGCTCATTCGATTGGAAATTGGAATGGCTAGTGCCCTTTTTGTAATAGTCGAAAGTGATCGGAAAGCAACTAACACCCCTCCCACGCCCACCATTTCCCCGAACACTTCCAATAAAGATTTTGAGATAGCCATTTTATTCCACGCAGTTCAAAGTTCAGGAAATTATACACTTGAGCAGGACACTCCCCCCACATTCTTCAGGACAAGGGTTATAAGTTATGCCCTGGGAGCATATAAGGTTCTCATTGAAATCTTTGTCGTAGAAACTTGAAAAAGGGCTAATTCGATTGGAAGTTCAAAGGGCTAGTTCCCTGTTTAATAGGCGAAAGTGATTTGAGGGCAACTAACCCCCCTTTCAAGCCCATCTTTTCTCTAAACATATGCGATCAATATTTGAGATATCCATTTCGTTTCAGACAGTTTAAAGTTTAGGAGATTATACCTTTGAGCAATACACTCCCCCCACATTTTTCAGGGGACGGGTTGTAAGACATGCCCAGTGGGTATGCAAGGTTTTCATTGAAATATATTTTGTATAACTTTGAAAAAGGGCTCATTTAATCGGAAATTCAAAGGGCTAGTTCCCTGTTTAATAGGCGAAAGTGATTTGAGGGCAACTAACCCCCCTTTCAAGCCCATCTTTTCTCTAAACATATGCGATCAATATTTTAGATAGCCATTTTATTCAACGTAGTTGAAAATTTTGGAAATTAGGTCTTTAAGGATGACAACCCCTCCTCCCCACAGCCCTCAGGGCAAGGGTTGTAAGTTACGTCCTGGGGGCACACAAGGTTTTTACTTAAAGCATAGAAACTTCAAAAGGGCTCATTCCACTGGAATTTGAAAAGGCTAGTGCCTTTTTTAGTAGTTGAAAGTGATTGGAGAGCAACTAACTCCCTTCTCACGCCCACCACTTTCCCAAACACATCCAATCAAAATTTTGAGATATTCATTTTGTTCAACGTAGGTGAAAGTTCTTGAAATAAGGTCTTTTAGGATGATAGCCCCCTCAGAGCCCTCAGTGCAAGGGTTGTAAGTTATGCCCTGGGGGCATATAAAGTTTATATAGAAAGCTGTTATAGAAATTTCAAAAAGGGCTCATTTGATTGGAAATTGAAATTGCCCTTTTTAATAGACGAAAGGGAGTGGAGAGTAATTAACCCCCATCTTACGCCTAACATTTCCCCAAAAACATTCAATCAAAGTTTAGAGATAGCCATTTTGTTCAACGCAGTTGAAAGCTCTGGAAATTATGTATTTAAGGATGACAAACCCCCCAGAGCCCCAAGGGCAAAGGTTGTAAATTATGCCCTGGGGGCATATAAGGTTTTTGTAGATAGAATTGTTGTAGAACTTCAAAATGGACTCATTGAATTCGAAATTGAAAGGGTTAGCATCCTTTTTAATAGTAAAGAGCAATTGGAGTGCAATTAACCCCCCCATCAAAACCACCCTTCATCCAAAAACATCTGATTAAAATTTTTAGATACCCTTTTCGTTAAACGTTGTAAAAAGCTCTCTCAACTAAATCCTAGACGATGACACCCCCTTCCCCCAAGCACTCAGGGCAAGGGTTTTAAGTTACGCCCTGGGGGCATATAAGATTTTTATTGAAAGTTTTGTCGTAGAAACTTCAAAAGGGCTCATTTGATTGGAAATTGACAGGGCTAGGGCCAATTTTAATAGTTGGAAGTGATTGGAGAGTGACTACCGCCCCTCTCACGCCCACCATTTCCCCAAACACATCCAATCAAAAGTTTGAGATAGCCATGTTGTTTAACGTAGTTGAAAGTTCTGGAAATTCGGTCTTATGACAACCACCCTAACAGACCTTAAGGTAAGGGTTGTAATTTATGCCCTGGGGGCATATAAGGTGCTAATAGAAAGCGTTGTCTTTTCCAAAAGGGCTCATTCGATTGGAAATTGAAAGGCCTAGTGCCCTTTTTAATAGCCGAAAGTGATTTGAAGGCTTGACATTTTTATAGTAAAGATCAATATGGGTTTGATGTATTATTTTTTGGTTGTTGTTGTTGTTTAGACAAGGGCACTTCGCATTGAAGGAGTGGTCGTAGGAACCTTGAAAGGGCTTATTCGATTGAAAGTATAAAGGACTTGTGACCTTTATAATAGTCGAAAGTGATTGGAGGGCAACTAACCCCCCTTCCACTCCCACCATCGCAATTGCCCATTATGTTTAAAAACTAAATGTTGCCTTAAGATTAAATCAAAATGCACTGCGATAATGCTAATTCCCAATAAGGCATCTCAGCAGTATCGCAAGAACGACTGAGGGTATTATGTTCAAAGTTTCGGGGCTACTTCTGTTTTTAAAATTTAACCAAATCAAAATAGCGTAAGTCCATCCAAGGTATCAAAGAAAGTAAACAAATTTGTTTGCGAATCGTATCAAGTTTTCCGTTTCAGGTGAACAAGAGGAAGTAAGAAAATAAATTTAACAGAACCATTTTTCCCATATTTTTAAAAGGGTGTATGTTGTCAAAAATTGCTGAAAATTTTTCTCCAGCATACAAAAAGCAGGCCAAACTATAAAGTCTTAAAAAACGAAAAGATTTAAAATATTATTTTCTTTTTTCTTGAAAAGACTATGTCAATATAAAACGAACAGAAACTAATTAAAAAAACTTTTCCCACAAAATCAGTATAAGTTGGGCGCAAAACCCCTATGCCTTCCCAAGACCAGAACAAAATTTGCACTTTACTGAAAAAATACAAATGAATGTGCATTGTCAGTTTAATATTCATATACTGAAATTTAATAATCAAAATGTTAATATTATTTGATTTATTAAAGTTATAAAAGTAAAAACATTTATATTTTTTCAGTAAAGTGTAAATTTTGTTCTGGCCTTGGGAAGGCATAGGGGTTTTGCGCCCAACTTATGTTAATTTCTGCTCGTTTTGGGTTTGACTCGGTTAATTATTGTATTTTCTGCTTGTTTTGGGTTTCATTTATTTATGGATGCTCATTTGCGGTAGTTTCACACTTGGTAGATTATTTGATTTTATTTTTGCTCATTTTTTGTTAAATGGAGTTCTTTACTTTTCTTTGAAAAACTAATTTTGTGGGAAAAGTTTTTTTAATTAATTTATGTAAAATGCCTTCCTATTTTTTATATACAAAAGGACAAAACCTGAAGAAAAGTTTTTGCAGTCCTATCATTTGTATAGGAGTTTATTTACCAGTGCTTTAATTTTTGATTTAAGGCTATGTAATAAAATTAAGATATATACATATGTCAAAATTTTGTTGTATCAACTTCAAAAATCTCTTAATTAGCTCAACTTTCTTAGATATCGTAGTTTGATTTCCTCCCTCCCTCTTTTTGTCATAATAACATTAATAAATTAGTTGTAAGTTTGATTCTTATCCTGGAGCATTGTCAAAAAATTTTGGGAACATACTCAACATTTCCTGTGTCTGTGTCAACAGCTGTCTTTTTCTTATCTTTTTTTTTCTTCCCTCAAATTACATTGAATCAGTTTCAGAAATTGAAGGGAAGAAATCTATATGGTGCGTAGTAAAGGAATTGTTAAAACTAGTTTAAGGGTTTTCGGAAATTCTCTTGAAGATACACCTTCCCGTCTTTTTTTATAAAGAAAATGGCTATGTATTTATTTTTGTAAATACATAAATGATTGAAATGAATTAGGATATATATTTAATTATGAATTATGCGTGTAGTGTAAAATATTATAATATAATATCATTATAAATAATTGTAAAAATTATTGACGACAACTGGAGGCAGGAGTGTCTGTACCTCCTCCACTAGACTTTATGCCCCCCTTCTCCTGAATTTTGAAAATACGTTTCTTTGTGTATTCTATTTTAAAAAAATTCTGTTTTTTTTTTCATTGAAAAAAATTGAACAAAATTAAAATTTGCACCCTCCCTTGACATTGAAAAACACATTTTGCCTCTCACCCATCCCCTAAATTTTCATAAGTTGACGCCAATGAGTAAATATATGATTTTTTTTTTCAATGAGGACAACTTAGTATAATTATGATTGTCAAATTATGTTAAATATTTGAGTTCACTCATTTCTCGTTGGCAGTGGTTCCACTGAGGCGTTGGACTATTGTCACCATATATTAAAATAAAATCTCTTTATTATTAATATGAATATTTATTTATATAATATAAATATTGGTACTGGTTCATTATGCGGGCATCGCTGTATACTGTATCAAAGAAACCAGTCACGAAACCCGTCAAACTGCTATTTCATTAGCAGACAACGGGTGATTTTCTAGATAAATTGATGGCAAAGCGTGATTTCTCAATATTTAAACGATTGGTTTTGAGGTTTAGGAGGAAGAAAGTTACCTAAGTTAGGTTAGGTTATGCATATAATATAGGGTATTTTTTACCCCCCCCCCCCTAATGTAGAGATATATAGCCCGATTCCGTTTATAATCTCTTATGTATTAATCTTATTTTATTTCATTAGCATTAACCAAACTTGATTTCTTCGCGGTGCCCGCATAATGCACCAGTACCTAAATATTTAATATGATCCCTTTATTAAAAATAGCTTACTAGGCAGCGGAAACCTGTTTTTCATATAGTATCTTTGAGATTTCTGATGCTCTCTTGGTTAGTAGAGCACATCTTTCCTGTAATCTTTGTTTATTTTATTGAATAACCAGCTAAAACATATTTGTTGGTTCTAAGCACCGTATACTGTAGCGTCTTCTTTTTCCAAATAGGATACACATTTCATACCATGCGTATAGGGACCGAGCAAATACGTCACAAGCTTAGTTCAGTTGCTGCCTAGCAAATAACAGGTTTTTTCATAGACATACCGTGATGTGTACATCAGAATCGCGCATGCGGGAAGGCGGAGTATGAATCTTGTGTGGTTTTAAATGTGTTTCACTTTTTTTTTTTTTGGAGAGTATAGCATGTGTCGATACTGTATATTCTCTCTACTGTGGCGCTAAGTGTGAATTTTATGTTTACTTCAGATCAGACCTACTTCAGATTTAACTCTGTTCGGATAGTTCATGGCTACCTAGCTGGAAGAACATTAATTGGCTCCGATTCTTTTTTTTCGTTCTTCTCTGTTTTCTAAATATTAATTATTGAGTTTAACAATTAAAAAAACTTAGAATTTCTTACTAAAAATTTGGTACTTTTTAATTATTCAGAACACACTCAAGAATTTTGATCTGTAGATTTTTAAAAAACCGGTTTCATATTTATAGCCACAAGACTTATTTAGTTTGACAGAATGCATTGGACTTATTTAATTTGGGCTGTATATTTGCACATTAGGGGGGGGGTGGCTAAAGTATAGTGGGTCTGCATGTAATATGCGCTAGCTACAGTTATTCTGCATATTATGAAGCAAGAATTGTTTTCCAACTTCACGCTGTCCAAATACCCGTCACTTGTCTTTGTGGTTATGAAACCGGTTTTCTCAGGTCTTACATTCAGATCAAAATTCCTGAGTGTGTTCTGAATAATTAACAAGTACCAAAAATTCTTCCAAACCGTAACCGATTTAACCAAAATGACCTTTGCATGGGCGTAGGCAGCATTAGGCAGCATATTGTCTAGGGGGGGGGCAGTCGGTAGTGTGACGGAGTTTTATCAACTGCTTTTTCCAAACCATCTGCTTTTTTAGCCATATCTAATGTAAATTTGATGGTCTGGGGGGGCAGCGGCCCCCCCCTCCTTACGCCCATGGACCTTTGCACATCGTATAGTTCTCATTGCGTACCGGCAGTATTTGTTTTTTTTTTTGGGGGGGGGGGTTCGCTAGTTTCTTTCGAAAAAAAATTGTAAAAAATTGAACGTTGCATATATCTGTCGTGTAAAATTTCTTTTGTTAATATTCTTAAACTTAATATTCTGTGTAATATAAAAGCTAAATATAAACTTAATATTAATTAAATTTAATATAAATTTAATATTCTGTGTAAAATCTCTTAAATTTAACAAACTAACTGTTGAAGTACCCTACTTCGAAATCAGTTAATTGTTTGAGTGCCAATAATCCTTTGTCTAATTTTTTCAGTCGTGATTAGCGTGTTTCGTTTTTGTTGTTTTGTGTGCTGAATATGTTTGCATTATTTTTGTTGAATCTGTGCATGTTTTTTTATATATTTGAACTCCGTCTTTATTGTAGGATGTAATTTATTGTAATGCATTTGTTGTAATAATTAAATAATAATACTCCCAAATTTTCCAGGTTTCCCCAAATAACTTTAAAAGGATTCTCTGAAATCTTCCCTAAAATTACCATTCTATATAGCACCGACGTTAACATGAAATATAAGTCGGTAATTTTTGCGAAGGTTAAATTTTCTCTTCATGTCCTGAGGAATAGGTGCACACATGTCTATATTAGGAGGGGGGGATACAAGTGGGAAAACTTTGCCCACCTTTTTTCAAGGGAGGTTTTGTTGGACCTATCTCAAGGAAAAGGAGTCTCCACCCCTTATCTTAGTATATTAGAATTAGTATAGTTTATTAGCATATAGTATTAGTGTATTAGAATATACTTATAATAATAAAAAAAATATAATCAGGGTCGTATCCAGGATTTTTTTTTCGAGGGGAGGGGGTAAAAACTTTACAAAAAGCAAAAAAATCAATTTAAATGTATTTTTGCTACTTTCATACGAGTCAGACAAAAATCCTGGAGGTGACTCATACCAGGTACCCCCCCCCCTCCTGGATATGTTTCAGATTATAAGCGTGCTTCTTTTTTTAGCTTCATTTTTTGCGAAGTTACATCCAGACTTTTAAAGAAGAGATGGGACTAAATGACGAGGAAATATTCAAGCAAAATGGAAAGCTTGCCGTCACTCTATCTGAAAATTTTCTCCTCAAGGAAATTGAGACCTTCATGCTTGGCTCACATTTTTTCTGGGGTCTTTGGGGTGTTATCAGTTCATCCTCAAAAATACCCTTTGGATATTGGGTAGGATAATCATTTTTTTTTATTGTGCTAACTTTGGTTGTGTTTGTGTATTAATCAGCAAAATTAATTGGTGGTTTTATTGGATATTTAACAATTCCAACTGCGGTTTTAAGATGAAACAAGGTGGCAAGATAAGAGTATTAACAAATTTGAAAAAAATCAACTTACACTTCAGTTTTGAAAAGTTGAATATGGCCTGAATGCCAGTGGGAGGGGGGGGTATTGAGGGGTTAATAAATACTTCATATTGAAAAGGTACTGAAAAATACACTTCTTGTTATTTTCATTTACACAAATAAAAAATGCCCCTTCCCCCTAGATTTTGCCAAAAGTAAAATTAGAATATGGCTAACTGTACAGTTTCTATACTCTTTTGCAGAATATTTTATAGCATATTTCGAAAGAAAATCGGGAATTCAACACGTTACCAACGAATTGGATACCCACGTCATACCCATGGAATTCAACACGTCATGTAACCCACGAATGAAACTACATTACAAAATTAACACCAGGCATATTGTGTAGCCTATCTATTAGCCCTGATTCTTATCAGATGTTGTTCCAATTAACGGTTATTCTTAGTAGGGAAGAAAGGAGTGGGAATCAGAAACAGACGGGAGCCTGCACTGTGGGGGCCTGCCCGGAGTCTGCCTGAAATTAACGGTTATTAACGGTTATTAACGGTCCAATTAACGGTTATTCTTAGTAGGGAAGAAAGGAGTGGGAATCAGAAACAGACGGGAGCCTGCCTCACTGTGGGGGCCTGCCCTGAGTCTGCCTGAAATGCAAGGACTGTTATACGCTTTTTTCTATAGTTTCTTAAATTTTCCGTATACTTTGCCTGTTTTGGTGTCTTGTTTTTTTTTTTCAAACTTGTTCGTTCTCCACTGAAATAAAGTCCTACAAATGTTCCTGCTCCGAAAGACCCTTAATAAGTCAAGGTTTTTTATTACTATATTGTAAAAGTGTATTTCAGTAGCCCTATAGTCAAATAAGACTACACCAGAAATAGCGGATATAACCTCATTCGGAGCAGTTGCAAAATATTTGAAAATAAAGTTCAGGGAAGCCCTTTTGTACTAAATATTTTTGGGGGACAAGCAGGAGATGGGAAATCAACAAGGGGTAAGAGAGAGAGGGGTAGAGAAGAAAGATAATGCTACATAGTTTTGAAAAAAACTTTAAAGAAAAAGATAAAGGGAGAAAAAAGTTGTCATCCATCATTCAATAGTCACTGAGACCCAGCAGAAGGGTGACGTGCAGTGTGGTTAAAAACGTTCGATAAACACTAACTTGTCTCGAAGAAACCAGCTACATGAAAAAATTGTAAAAGTGTATTTCAGTAGCCCTATAGTCAAATAAGACTACACCAGAGATAGCGGATATAACCTCATTCGGAGCAGTTGCAAAATATTTGAAAATAAAGTTCAGGGAAGCCCTTTTGTACTAAATATTTCTGGGGGACAAGCAGGAGATGGGAAATCGACGAGGGGTAAGAGAGAGAGGGGTAGAGAAGAAAGATAATGCTACATAGCTTTGAAAAAAACTTTAAAGAAAAAGATAAAGAGAGAAAAAAGTTGTCATCCATCATTCAATAGTCACTGAGACCCAGCAGAAGGGTGGCGTGCAGTGTGGTTAAAAACGTTCGATAAACACTAACTTGTCTCGAAGAAACCAGCTACATGAAAAAAGATTTAATAAAAGTTAGGCTATCATTAAAGGAAATAAAACAGTAGGCTATCATTAAAGGAATAAAATAGAAAAATAAGCAACCATGAATGAGTCAAGAAATCTTTTTACCAGCCATTGTCTAAACTTTGGCTTTTTTCCAGCTGGGCCAAGCCAGATTAACCGACGTTTATTACGTTGATAACCTTACGTTATTACGGTATTACGTTATTACGTTGATACGACGTTTGTTACATTAATTTTGATGGTTATCAACCCCCCCCCCCGAAGTGTTTGTTTGGTTCGTAAAAACGTAACAAAAATGGATATAAACAAATATTGTATACGTTTTTTGAGTTTTATTGTGTAAACCCCCCCCCCCTCGAAAAAAAATCTGAGTAAAACCCCCTCCGAAAAAAATCCCGGGTACGGCCTTGGCTGGGGCGCTACTACAATATTTGCAGAAATGGCCGCAATACATTTGCAATATATGCTCTAAATCTGCAAAACCTTTCCCAAAAGATATCATTAATCCTCCGAACATAATTACTATTATAAATTTGAAAGGAGCCCTTTTCTATTTTCGCTACTGAGAATAAAGTTGAAAATAAAATTTGGCAGCTCTGTTTGGAGGTGTGTCCCCAGCGAACATGTGGATTTATCTTAAATTTTTACGCGTTTCTTTTGAAAAGCAGGTACTAGAATTATGAAGTTGGTGAACTTTTTTGGGCTAATGGACGTGACTAGATTATATTAATTACAGGCTTTTAGATGAATTCTACGAAGTCGAACCTTATCTGTTGCGCATATTGACTTCTGCGCTTTGTCGAACAGTTAATTAGTGCTCACGCTTTTGGAATTTCCTAGTGGGATAGATCTACAAAGAAGCATAATATATGAGTATGAATCAGGATCCACCACTTATGTAAAAATTCTAACAAATTCATCTGTTCAGGGGTGTGGGTAGGGGAAAAAATTAGCTGAATTAAAAATTTTTTTTGGTATTTTCATTAAAAAAAAATTGCCTCGTCCCTCGTATAGAAAAATACCGTTTTTTTTTCAATTTTCATTGAGAAAAACTTAAAGCAAAGACCCCTTTCCCCGTATAAAGAGGGACAGTGGTGTCCTGAGGGGGGGGGGGGTGGTGGTGGTAAGGAAAGGACAGTTGCTCCCCCCCCCCCATAGTAATTTGGAGAAAAAAAATTAAGTAACTTAAAAATTGTTGCTCGTTTTAAGTTTCAACTTCGTTCTTTACTTTGAGCAGATATTTTTTTTGGAATTAATCCACCTATGTAAAAAAAACGCAAAAAACCGGGTTTGTGCTTCCTAATGTGAAACAGGGGTAAAATAAAATAAAAACGCAAAAAACAGGGGTTACGCTTCGTAATGTGTTCTACATTAATATTTAAACAAATATTCCGCCTTCAGAGCCTTATCATCAAGTAAATAGGTGATCCTCGTTAATGGCAAAATTGCGAAAATGTATTATACTTCCTGTTTCGCCACGTTTGCTCAAGTCAAATTGTTTCCAAAATGGTAAGGGTCTTTTGCTTTCTAAAATCTATCAGTTGAATATAAGATTTTCTTGTTTTAAAACTTTCAAAAATAGATATGAATGCACCCTCTACATCTGCAAATAGGGCAGACATGGAATCATTGAAAACCAGAATTTTTTCATTGAAAAACATGAAAAGAAATCATCGAAAAAGAAAATGAGACTTAGTACTATTTATAATAATATTCGTACTATAGCTAGATAGGTCAAATCGGTTGTAGCTTAGCCATAGAAGCTAGTAAGGGGGAGGGATCAGCTCCAGGAATCATTTAATTGTTTAATTTTTTTACTTCCAATATTTGAATCAAAACTCCAATATAGCTCCTTATTCTCTTATTTGTAATTGAAACGCCTAGTGAGCGGTGATAACGTCCTATTAATTGCGTTTTGGATTCATATACTAACCCATAAATGTAGAATTGCCTCCGTACAATACCGTGTTAACTTCTTGTTATTTTTGCTTTCCTAAATATTTCTTTTGACTAGCTCCGAAAAAAGAGTTGACATAAATGTGCTGAAGATTATTACTGTTATTAGTCGTATTTCACGTAACGCCGGCGTTACATGTGTGACATTTATTTTTGCACTAGCATGCTGTACGAAATGTCTGCTGCAAGTAGGATAAAGCGAATCCAAACGATATATGTATGTTTTTCTCACAATTTAGAAATTTTATGCTCACAAATAAGCGGTACCAATCCATAATCTTTATCTATTGTTATCAGCTTTAGTATGCAGCACTAGGAGACCAACCTTGGTTAAGGGAATTTTAGACATAAAAAAAATATTCAGCCCCCCCCCCTTCTGCCCCATACCCTGATCTACAGAAAAAAATTCTAGTGCTATTATTCTAGATTTCGTTTTTTTAAATAAAAATACAAGAGTGGAGATAATTTTCAAACTCTAGGTGTGAATTTTTCCCATCCGATTTTCATCCCTGGTAAGTTTTAATTAATATTAGGTTTCTACCACAATGCTGCCAAGAATCGTTTAGATTTTCTGGATATTCTTAATCAAACATTTTTTTTCGAAGACTTTAAATTAAAAATAATGTCATTATTTTAAGTGTAAGGAAAATTTCCTGGGAGATTTTCCATAGAGGAGAATTTTCCAGGTGTGGTGGGAAATCTGTCCGCCGAATTTTTTCAATGGACATCTTTTTTGTTATTAAAAAAAAAAAAAAAAAAAAAAAAAAAAATGAATAACCCAAAAGACAACTCAAAGTGACTTTTTGGGTGCCATGGGTCACTTAATGATTGCCTTATAAAGTCGAATTTATATAGAGCAATTAAATATAAAATTCAGTTTATAAATGAGCGCATAATTAGCTCTCTATGATATCCATGTGTCCAGCCCAGCCTTTCCATTCCAAAAATGTCACCCAAATTCCGCTTTTAGTGTACCATGCAGCACTTTATGACGATCTTATCGAATATAGGCACATAACAAAACGATAAGATATAAGATTTATTTTTGTGAGTTACATTAACAGCTCTCTATGATGTTCCAGTGCCTCAATAGCGACGAAGAAAAATAAGAGGACATATCACTGCTATCCATGTAAAAAAAGTAATTTTTTCTTGTTGTTCGATGAAGGGGGTTGAACTTATCCTGAGTAAGGTTTCAACAATTGTAATTTAAATGGTGTACTTTTTGATTTGCGAAGACGTCATTTTCAAATCACATGCAGCTGAATGACGTGATGCACGGGGCATTTGGAATGGTCCGTCTCCTATGATGGACGCGCCGGAGTTGAAGGAAGTGGAAGGGGGATATCCACTTTAATATTAACGGCAAAGAATCCAAGTTTATTAAACTCAACATCACCCACCCGAAAGCGTATACGGTACAGTACTGTCGTCTGCACGAACTCATTGCTGACAGCCTTGGTGAAAGCTGACTCCACTACTTAATTTATGTTTGTTGGATTTGTGTGTATTGTTTATTTATGTATTCTGTAATGTTTTTTAATTTAATTGAGTAATCTCTTTGCTAAATAGTAGATTTTCTTTGTTATCGCTTCAAGAAAAATGTCCTATTGAAAAATTAGGGATGGAACGGACTATCTTTAGTCTTTAACCTCTTGCTAATTCCCCCCTATCAGATGGAAGAGTGCGTGTGTGGTCCCAGGATCGGGACAGCTTGGCTGCAACGTATTATTTAAATTATTAATTCAGAATAAGCACGTCCTTAGGCTCGGCGGTGTAAGATGGCCAAACTTTCGGTTCCTTAACCAGTTCCATAAAAACCAGCTTTGTCCAGCTCTCAACTTTGATGTGTTTTATAACTTTATTAAAAATATAATTTGTATCAATTTTAATTGGTTCTAACAGCTTAATAAAACCAATAAAGGGCACAACTCCTTAATTTCTTTCTTTGGCTCAGAACTAACTTTATAAACCAACGGTAAGTAGAATAAGAATAAAAAGAAAAAGGTATTGAAAAGGGCTTTGATTCCAATCTACGTCTTCTCATAGTAACACAATAAGAGGAAGTGAAGACAATCTTAACAGTGAAAGCAGCTCAACGTTGACCAAATTAATTAACAAACTTGATCCAATTAATGGTCCAGCTTCAGCTTTGGCTCATACTTGCGATGGCCCCTTTCAACAAAGAGAGTTGATTTTCCCTTAGACTGATGGGAGAAAATTCAAAACAGAAACATCAGAATTTTCAGACATCTTTAAAACACCTTTAGGCTTGTGTTTTCTAACTCCCTTTTCCCCATAGGTGGTTTTAGAGAAGAGGGGGTTGAGGGCGTACTCGCCCCGGGCACAGAAATTTTAGGGGTGCAAATTTAAAATAAATACTATAAAATTTCTAATCATTTTGTAGTTTAAAAATTTTATTTTTATTAAAATAAAGAAGAGGTCCTAGTTGGCAGTAAGTTAGTTACTTACTGTAATATTTATATAATAATACTTAATACTTACTGTAAGTATAAGCAGTTTGACATGGTCAGAACCGCCACTGCTTTCCCCTAAAGGATATTCCATTCCCATTGACTTGACCCCCCCCCCCGATAAAAATGCTGGAGCTACGCCTCTGAAGAGGGCTTTAAAGAATTCTGGGAACAAAAATAAAAATAATAGAGCATACTGATTTTACGAATGTAGGATATGAATTGCTTGTTACCAAAACACGCCACTTTACGTCTTTTGATATATCGTAGCTGTAAAAAAAGGACATGACGCATTGTTTTTAAGAATGTAGGGTACGATTCACCAGTTGCCAAAATATGCCACTTGCTAAAATACGCCACTTGTCCGCTCTGGAATTACCCCGCCAAGTTTTTCTCCATTGTAAGATTATTGTTTTAGAATTCGCGGTCGCTAAACTCCTGGGTTTTTCTGTTCTAATGGTAATTTTTTGAAGTCCTTATCACCAATCTGGACTATGGCCAGGAAACACCTGAAAGGAACACTAAACGTTGACTGACTCATAGCTATACAGAGAAATGATCGTACGATATTTTGAAGTTAAAAAAAGTGACTCATCTCTTAGCACAGAAATACAGCAAAATTATAAATGTACTGATGAATTGTTTAAGATTGCAACTATAAAAATTAATACTATTTGGAAAGAGGAATTTTGAGAGAACAAAAAATCTAAGCGGTACTTATCAAAGATTCACGATTTATTTTCTGGAAATACGATTTGTTACATGAATTTTTTTTTATGTGAATTTGTTATTTTTGCATATGGTTTTATATATATTATTTTATTTCGTTACATTTTTGGTTATTTTATGAACTATATTTGTTCGTTAAATTACCTTTTCCTTTATTTGATGTTATTCTTTTCTTTTATATACGATTATTTATTTAAGGTTTTACAACATTAAGTTTTTCCTGTTATTTTGTGTGACTAAATTTTTCCTAAACCTAGGTACTATTTTTTAATAATAGTTAATATTTTTTATATACGGTTGTATTATTTTAAATTTCAGTTTGTTACTTTTTGGTTATAAGGGTGATGCGTAAACTTGACCTTTTCCTTTCTTTGTTTGATGCTATTTTTCCTTTTATATACAGTTGTTTTATTGGTGAATGTTTTATTTTTATTCTAATGGGATTGACTTATGGAGGAGGAGGGAGAAGAAATATCCCTTTTTTTCCTTGATATTTTTTTCCTTTGTCTACAATAATTTATTCTTTTTCTTTTTTTGTTATTTTATATGACATTTTTTTTCAATGAAGTGCAGCATGCATTTATAATAATAATTATTGATTTTTATACAAAGGCCAACAAGGTCCTTGACAATACGAACCAAAAGCAAACCAACATCTGACAACACTTAATATCAAGCAGATAAATACGTAAATACAATCCATCATGAATCCACAGAAAAGGGTTTAGAATAAATCCCAGGAATTTCCCCAGCTTTAAACTTCTGCACCCTCCTTTCTCATAATTCTTATCTGATTATCTTTATTAATTAAATTATACTTTTAACTAACTCGTTTTATTACAGGATTATGCCCTAACCAGACTCAATGCCTACTTCGATCTCAAATCCCATTTGTTGGAGTCATCAGCACCATTATGCATAAGGACTTAAGGATCTTCGAGGAATTACACCATATTCTGGTGCATATTGCACTTGTGTGAGAAATTTGCCAATTTTTTGGCTTAAAAGAAAGGCATTATAAACGCCAAGTTTGGTTGTGCTGTTTACTGGCTGTGCTTCTTGTAAAATAGCGTTTTGTCGAAATTTTGCAAACCAAAAGCAGTTTGATTAATTCGCCACCGATTTTCTATTTGAAAATCTATTAGAGAGTAGAAAGGCTTTCATAAAGTTTAAGAGCCGGTGTCAGGTGCTTTTCTTATTATAAAAAAGTAACAATGGGTTTATTTAAAAAAAAATATATATACATCATCAATTCCCTGAAGCAATGCTTGTGCGGGAGAAAACCCTCCTAATAAATCAAAAAACCAAGAAACAAAAAAAAAGATAGAAAAAAAATAAATAGAAATATAAAAAAAAAAAAAAACATAATTAGAGCTCAACTTACCGGACCCGAAAAACAACGAACCTCCAAACAACACCCAACAAAATTATAATAATTATAATCATATTCAGCTGCAACTAAACCCTCCTCAAAAACAAAACTTAAGTTATATAATTATTATTTTTCATTAATTTTTAAAAAGAATATTTTTATTTGCAATTTTAGTTTTTCAGAGCTGTTTTACTTTATTGACCTTGACTTGTTAGGTACTAGTTAAGTACTATTAAGCTGTTTTGAAAGTACACAAACGGTATATAATGTAGGTGTCCTGTGGTCCTACCTTGCAATGTAAAAAAAAAAAGGTATCGAGTGTTAGACTGCTTTGAAGCTATTTGTAATGATAATGATGTATGTTTGAAAACAGCGTTGCCCTGTTTTTTTGAAAATTAATTTGTTCAAACGGTTAATTTATTTTTTATCAAACGATTATTGGTTTAAAACTTGTAAGTTATCAAAGGGAAATTTTGATTGTTTCAAAAGCTAAATTTAGTTATTTTTTTATTATGATCAATCCTTCAAAAGAAGTATATTTTAACAGGAAACATTTATGAAAACATTTTTGGAAGAAGCTGGAGACAGACGAGCAAAAGCACCTAATGTGTCGGTTACCAAAAAAAGTGTTCCGTTGTACATTTGCATTATATACCCTTTGACTGTGGTTTTTGAATGCTGGAACTTATCGCCATACACAATATACTAGACCTTCTAGTTGGTTTTTAGGTATTTAATTGGTCAGCCAAGAATCGTTCACCAATCTACTACTACTACTCGCAACTCATCCGCCCACCAAACTGCCCAGCTGCCGCTGGGCAGAAGGTGGAGCGCTTCTGCGCAAAAGGTGGGCACCTTCTGCGGTTGGGCAGAAGGGGCCCAGCGGCTCCTTGCCGCTGGGCATAGAGGAGCGCTATGCGTGCTCCTCCTTGTCCAACCCTTATCAGAGCATCACACTGTACTTGCTTCCATTGTGTTTCTACTTTCTTGAGATATCTCTAGCATCTCAATCTTAGTTCTAAAACTCATCTTTCTGATACTCACAAAAAATTCTCAAATTGAAGAAGTTGAGTAAATTCAAGTTGGGGAACCGTATTCACCAATCAGATACCACTGTTACATACTAAGGTCAATGGCAATAAGCTCCAGGAATCAAATTTCCCTGTTGAAAATATTGCAACACCATTTTTCCGGTTTTAAAGTGATTAGGCTATAGATTTCCAGTTTATGTTTGAATAATTGATATTATTCGCTATATTGTATAATGAATATGTTAGGTTGTACAGTTGTACAACGTTGTCGAAGTAACCTTCGAAGAAGGAAGAAATAAAACCTTGACAGAGTAAACTGATTAGTGAAACTAAATGGGGATTCCTTTGATTATCCCGGAGAAGGGGACGAGGACTCAAAGCCACCATGACAGAAATGTGTCATTCCTGGAATTGCGTGTGGGTTGTAAGGTGTGGAATAATAACCCCCTCCAATATATGTCTGGACCTAGTCCCCAAAATACAAAATAAAATGCTACCTCTCGCATCCTGCTAATTCTGGTCGAAATTCAACAACCACTTCTGATAGATGCATTGATGACAAGAATTTGGCAATTTATTTGAAACGCTGGAACTTATCGCCATGCACAAATACACAAGACCTATTGATGACAAGAGCTTAGAAGCCCTAGCTTACTTAAAGAAGATTGCGTGTTGTGAAAGCCCATCTAAGTAATACAACTGGAGCGAAAACGAAAAGCCTGTTCTCTTTCCAAGACCACCTCCCCCTTCGAAACCGTGGAAAATCTTCAAGAAAGATTCTTATGATCATTCGTAAATTTGTGGGAAAAATTCGACAATTTTTAACACTTCGAACTGGTGGAAACTGTGACTGCCACATACAATTAATATATATATTTTAGGAATACTCTGTAACTTAGTCGGACGATAACTTTGTCGGACTGTCGGTTAAATGCTCAACGATCCCAAGAGATTATGGCGAGTTGTTGGATATTCTGTCTGTTGTTTTTCCTTGAGTGTGGGGTCCACAAAACTACTCGACGGGGCTTTTGCTTTTTGTTTTCCTTTCAGGGGTTATGACTTAAAGCTATGTACAGTTATACCTACAAGTAATTCATCCTTTTAGGTATTGTAATGGGGAGAACATGATACACTGCTCTACTTTTTTTCCGTGACAAGAATTTGTCTACTATTTAACGTTTGATCATGCAAGCTAATATTTTATAAGCTCAAATGGTTCTATGTATATGCTGGGGTGCCCACTTATCTCGAGGAAATACCCCAAGATTTAGAATTATTTGGTATTTTTAATAAGTAAATTAAAAAAGGAAATATCCCTACTCTAGAATTTTAAAATATTTTTTTTGTTCTTCCTAAAAAAATAATTAAAAGATCTCCTACATTTTTGTTAATTTGCTCCCCTTAGACGATGTTAAAGGTTTATCTGATTTTGGGAACCAAATTATCTTTAGGACTTATTTCAAATTTTTTCGTACATTGTTTATTTAAAGACCTGTCAACTTCTTTTGAAAAAAAAAAAACGACTGAATTTAACTTTATGCTTCTTAAAACTTTTTCGCATGCAGAAAATGATCCGCGTAACTCAGGTACCGATCTCCCAATTCTCTGCTTTCTGCCGGGAATGCAATGCGTGGTTGGGAGTAATTCATTCAACGCTTCCCGTGTTTTCCCTAAATTTCTTCAATTAGCCATTGGGAGCTGGGTCGACTCTGGCCGAGCTTACAGAGTCCTATTGTAAGACTCCCGTTCCAAACTAACACCAGGACTCGAACCCCTGCCCTTACGAACACATGATTGAAAGTCCAGTGCGCTAACCATTGCTTAATACTTTTTAGCAATTTGGCTTTAGAGATATTAATAATTGAATTGTCTAACAATACTTGCTGAGAAGAAAAAATGACCAACTGATTTCAAAATCCCTCCAAACTATTAAGTCTTTGACTTTACTCGGAAGCTGGATTTTCAGAGTTTTACGAACGTCATTTCATGAAGTCGAAATTAATTAAAGAAAATCTGTTAATTAAGCGGAGTATTTTAGAATGTAAGCTGCTTTTGATAAACCGGCCTGGTTTCCAGTCGATGTTAAAGTTTATCATTTTAATTGGGGTTGGTTATCTCGAGTCCCGGAAATCAACTTTAAAATGATTATAGCTACGGAAATTTACTTCAAATCCTTTTAGAGCATGAAATATTTTAGAAATATGTAGCAAATAAAATGACCAAAAAGGGAACGATAGCCATATATAAAAAATAGCAATAAAAATCGAAAAAAGACGATTTAATCAGAAAACGGAATTAACCGGAAAAAGGATTAACAGAAAACCAAAAGAGAACAGAAAAAACAATGAATAAAATAAGAATAAAATACAGACAAAAATAAGAATAACGAACATAAAAAAGAGATGTAGGAGAGATATTCCTTCAATTGTCAATTTGTAATCCTTGTTGAATTACCTATAAATTCTAAATCACCTAAGCATCGATATGATTTAGATTCTTCCTGAAGTTTTTGTTGTCAAAGAAAATGTAAAAAAGACTTCCTTTCCCCTAAGTTTGGTATTTCGTGAACAATCGAAAAAAATGACCCCCTCCCTCTCGGATTCCTAAGAATACATTTTGCTCCTCCCCTACATTGTCGCGAATTGTTGCCCTTGCATATAGTGTCTGCTGGAATGCCGTATATACTAATACTGATATATGAATATATATATATATATATATATATATATATATATATATATGTGCTGATACATGCTAAGTGCCCTAACTTCCTGAATTAAATTGTACGAATTGTGTTCAGAAATTCAGTAATCTTGTTGTTCTGTAGCAACGGACGTGTAATCTGATTCACCGCTCCCCCTGCCCCAAGGGGCCACTTCATTAAAATATAGGGCGGGAGATATTTTAATTTAAAAAATGAAGATACCAACAAAATGTAATTTCCAATTCCAGAGGGGGAGGGCAATTTTTCAATGGAAATACTAAAGAAATGTAACTTTGAACATGTATTGGGGTTGAGGCAAATCTCCCTCTCCCTCATTTCACGCCTCCTCCCCTAAATCTAGCCATGTCTGATGACGCTACGGATAATCAAATAATTGAAAATAAAGTTAAGAATAAATGAAAATAGAAAATAAATGAAAATCTATTTCACTAAATTGAGCTCTGCCAAGTTTTTTTTTGCATCTGATTTTTGTATCAGCAGTGTCATTAGCTTTTGTGTATATTATTATGGTTTATACTGTAATAGCATGTATATGTTTTAGCCCTTTGAGTAAATAAATCTTGTAAATTTCTTTCCAGCCATGAATATGTTTATTCTGAAATTTAGAATGAGGGGAATATTTCATATACTTGACTTTTATCCAATTTTAACGCACGTAGAAAACTTATTGAATATTTTAGGTAATAATGTTAAAAGAAATCTTTAGTGCTCAGTGAAAATTAATTGTTTATTCATTAGGTTACGCCAATTTGTTTAAGGGAAGAAGCAGAAAGTAAAATCTTTTCAGTTGTGACTGTATCCGCGTTTAAAATAAATTGTACAGAGCTACAGAATGTTTGTATAAAAGTACCAAAGACATCAAAACATTTTTTGCTCCTGAGGTTCGTCTTAGGTATATTACTGCTTGTAAACAGCGATTTTATAAGTTTTCTTATGGTTGTTTCAAAATTATGAAGTTTTTATGGCAGTATCACATTTTCGTTAGCATTGCCATGTTTCAAACATAACAATAGGGTGGTTCCCAAAGGCAACTACAACTTTAAGAAAAGGTTAAACCTTCTTTAGCTGTCTGGTGGCATATATTTTATCTTAATTAAACTCACTTGTCTTTTTTGGATTTGGCGCCTGCTACTACCCAAAACTAATTAACTGCATAGGGGGGGGGGGTCAGGTTCATTAATAAGTTGAATTCCTAATTTTTTAAGACATTCAGATTGTGCAGGAATCTTTTAATCCAGAATCTCCTTTGTAAACTCAATCTCGTACAATCTATATCTAGACCATTGTTTGCCAAAGTTTGGTGCATTTGCCCTTCCCCCCCCCTCCGCCCAGGGGTAAAAGGAGAGGTTAGTGGTTTATGAGCGGAAAAGGCTATTGGACGCGTAACCGCATTTCAGATAAAAATTAACAACCACAGAACTAAATTACGACCATCACTCATCTCAGCAGAAACAACTTCTTTTCATTGATCCAAATAATTTTGTTTTCATAATATAACTCTTCTTTATATTATGTTCTGAAAGCTTTATTTCTCTTTTATTATTATATTTTGTATATCAGGAAATGAATACATTTTGATTATTATTAAAAATACATCCATATTTTACGAATGTTAGTCAGCGTTACGAAAATGACAAAAAGTGGAACATGTGCCAAAAGTTTGGGAAAGGCTGATCTAGGGTGCTAAAGGATAATCTCATTTTGAAACGATGTGTGATTAAGAGGCATTCTGAGTCCACTTGGGATGCCCCCCTAGCTTTGGTGCAGTCCACAGTTTTGACATACGATTTTCTGGAGCAAAAAAAGCCATGTTGTATAGTCTGAAATCTAAATACTTGTCACTCCGCAACCAGTCTTTCAAACAAAAAACTTTTCCTCCCCCCTTCTCCCTAAATCCAGGATCCACCACTAATGAGAGTATCAGGACAGCTCCTGCGATTTTAATTCCCAATCTTGATTATAAGTTCTCGTTCAACATAATATAGACTCACTTTGTCTTTGACAGATAAGATTTCTCAAAATTGTTTTTTGACATTCTGAACGTTATTTAGTTGTTACTCATAAGTGTTTTTGTTATCAGTTAGAAGGGGGCCATCTAGCGAATATTTTAGCATTATTATATTTTTAGTTAAACATCTGATTTTTATATCGTATAAACATTATATACATTATATTAAATTATTGTTATATTGTAAGCATTAGGATTATAAAAGATTTTGTTCGATGTTTTGCACCCCTATTTGCAACTGTGATTATAATTTCGGTTGTTGTGTGGATTAAGTACTAATCTGTTTTTTTTTTTTCTGAAATTTTTTCTTCTTTCTTGCATACAAATCGGCATGAGAGTATTAGAAAGAATCATATGAAGTCAGCAGCGGGGGGGGGGGGGAGAGGGGCTGTCCCCGGGCACAAGCTTTGGGGAGGGGGGGTGTGCCAAACTGAGGTTATTATTTTCGTTTACTTACATTGTGATAGTGATGGTGGAGGGAGGGCGCAAAAAAAAAAAATTGTTACCGGAGGCTGTATATCCTAGCTATGCCTCAAAACAAGGGCGTGAAATGAGGCAATTGACCCGTTAGATTTTGAAACTACATTTTTTTGTATTTTCATAAAAACTACTTTCCCCTCCCCTATTTTTTCGTGTATTGGTTCCCGTGGATGAAAAATACTACTTTTCGCTAGGTTTTGTAGATAAGATTATGTGCTTGCTAGTGGCCGACCCCCATTTAACCAGTACCATCTTACTGGCATTTTCCTCCTTAATTACCAATGATTTATTGGTGGTTTCTGGGGGGGGGGGGGGGGTAAAGGTGGCTGGTCATATGAAAAAAAATACTTTGGGGTAAATAAAAATTAGATGGCACTATTGACTATAAAAAAAAACTTCATACATTTTAAAGTAGTGTATCTCTTTTGAATTTTAAGGCCTTTTTCACTGACAATCAGGATTCCAAATTCCTAATCTGGATTGTAAATTTGCCCCTTCCACTAGTAAATTGATCAACCTGCTGTTCCCCGATTGTTGCAAATCCGAATAGCGAGTCCATAATCTAGATTGTGGTTCGTGAGTCTGTCATTGCGGGTTAATAAATGTTTCTGTTCCACTTATTACTACTCAACAATCCAGAGTCGTAAACTTTTGTTACACTGATAATTCTGAATTTTGTATCAAGACTCGAGATTTCAAAAGCGTCTTTATTTAAACCCAAAAGTATGTTTTTAGGTACTGATAGCTGGTGCATTGCTCTATCTATTTGTGTGACTGTTATGGGCATGTTTTTCGATATATTGGGGCCATCGTTCCTCATCCCAGTTTACAATATAAAGTGCTTTTTACATATGTGCCAGGAGCCTATCTAAGGGAGGGGGGGGGGAGTCGAGGCATGACTCCCTAAAAATTTTGTGAATTGTATCGCTGGTTATCACGGAATTTTATGGGCGGTGGTAGGCAAGTTTTTTTTTTTTTTTAAGCTAAAGTACAGTAAATGTATTTTCAATAATATAGATGGGATATTTTCCCCCTTTTTTTAGTGATAATTCAAAAAAAAATGAAATCCAAGAGTTTAGGGTGGGGGGGGGGGACGGCTCATAGTCAGTGATTTTTTCTTATCAATCTTAAAATAACTGGAAATCCTTCAATTTACTAATTTGAAAATTTGCTCCTGCAATTTTCGATTAGAGACATTCATACTACAAAATTTTCTATGCCAATTGATTAGGCTACGTTAATTGTAATTATCTACACGTAAACAAGCCCTTTCATACTAAGCTAACAAAAAAAAATCCATTAAACCCTCATAATGTTCATCCAAAATCATCACAAGCAAAGTATTTAAAAATTCAAAATGTTTAATGGGCATTTCAACTCCAATCAAGCATGAAATGCTATCTAAGAGAGCTTTGATAATTTGTATCCAAAATTTAGTAATTACTTTTTTCAGAAATCCATTTTACTGCAACTATATTGACTTTATTGTAAATTAACATAACATAACGTAGCTTAAAATTCAATGTGCAGCTTGATAGTACTTGGAACTGCTTACGTTACGGATAAAATTTGTTCCATAATATTACATAGCGTAACGTGAAATCTTGAGTTATGCTAGTTTGAAAAGTTCTACGGTGTTGTGCAAGAGCATCATAAAACCCGTAACTTAATTTTTTTAATGCCTGTATAGTAAGCCCTTGTTAGTTTTTATCGTTCTAATTAGTATTAATTCCCAAGACTATGGAAACAAACTAGGGCGTATCCAGGGTTTTTTGTTCGGGAACGCTTTTGTTACGTTTTACGAGTCGGGGAAAACATTTCGGGGAGAGGAGTTCAAATGCGGTACCCCCTCTCTTGATATACCCTTGACAGCAAAAATTCTCAAAATCCCAAGAAACTCTTAGGCTATCATGGTAGATAGGCCAAAAGTCAGGACACAATTCATTTAATTTTTAAGAATCCTTTTTTCTACTGCTTAGTCTTAATTGGCCTCAATTAGTAGTTCCATTCAGCTTTTCAGTGTTTTCCAGTCTGGCAATGTAAATTTGCACTTTCTTGCCTATTTTTATTTCATTGCATAATGAAAATTTACGAGTTGTATATGTATATATACTTATATTAATAAAATTCGATTTATGTGACAAAACTAATGAATAAGTCTATTAGACATCGTTGGCGAAGTCTGCAGGGTTTTTCCTCGTCATTCTTGCGTGCGCCTTCTCTGTCTGGTCGTAGACGTAGTAAGCAATCATAAAAGCTAAAAGAAAAGGACCTATTTAGAAAAGAAAAAATAATATATATATATATATATATATATATATATATATATATATATATATATATATATATATATATATATATATATATATATATATATATATATATATATATATATATATATATATATATATATATATATATATATATATATATATATATATGAACATATTCATTTTTTTTTACTATATACAATTTTAGAACGAAAGCATACTACTAATTGTCACCTTCACGCCTAAGGCCCGTGAAGGTGGTCACTTTGGAGGAGGTCAAAAACCTCTTTAGTGACAATTTTACTTTTTGGTTTTCAGCTACAAGAACTTTGACCATAATGGAGCTTCAATGTCGCAATGAAGTGGTTTCTTGACTATTCTAGTAAAGAGTAGCTGTAGCAATATAACTATGAAAAGTTAGTACTAATTGGGCTTCATGAGATTTTATTTCAAATTTTAATCCTTAACAATTAAAAAGGATAAGGTTGAATTGGCTACAAAATTTTAAAGATTACGCCAATTATGTTCATTTAAGACATACGCTATGTTCAAAACCTATTTAATGACCAATGTCGTATTTATTTTTTACATTCAAAGATCACTTCAATTGGTCACTAAAGGCCAAAACACCAGAGATATTTCCCAAAACCGTTTGATATGATGTCCTCAAATGAGGGTCATCAGGGCAAAGTAAACCAGACAGATCAGGCTGGAAATACATTGCCCTGCTGATCTTCCCTTTGAGAACAGCTTAGGGAACAGTTTTCGGCAATCATCCTACTATTACTGTCAACTAACTGTAGTACCAAGCCATCTGAGGCCAATACAACTGAACACGCCCCTCCTCTATCCTATTTCACTTAAATCTTTCCATACAACATCCTCCAACCTTATTTGGGGACAGCGACATAATCTGTTAAATTTAAAATGGTTTTAAGAGGGTTGTAAAATCAGCAGCAGAAAATAAAATCACCCAAAACTAAACTTGTCAAATTTTACTACTGGGTGGCATCATTTGTAAGGAATTATAGTAAAACTAAATTTTTTTGGAAGATTAACAAGCGAAAATATTTTGTGCATCCACTTCTTAAAGTAATGAGTAAGGGGGAAAAGGCATATGAGACGAATCAATCTTTACGCAACTACGCTGACTATGATTGGCTGTCACCTGGATGTGAAATATTACAAGAAAATTAGATTAGCTAGCAATTGGAAAGCCACTTTCAAACATCGGCGGTTCAGTCTCATCGTGGCATCATTTCTATTGAATTATAGGAAAACTAGACAGCTTTTTTTGGAAGGTGTTAAACAAGCGAAAACGCTACATGCACCCGCTTCTTAGAGTAATCTTATTATCAGCGCAAACGACACATGACGATGGCACTGAAACAGAATAAAAGACAACCATGGGGAATGCTTTCATGCCTCTAAGAAAACGTATTGATCTACTGCAACTTTACAATGCCTGTCTTGAATGACAGCAAACTTTCAGCACAAACAATATCATCAGCAAGAGCGTCCATAGCTGGTGGGCCCTATTAACAAAGGTAAAAGCCCTTATGCGTCACTGAGGCTTTAGTGGTTAGATTTTTTGTGTATACTGACGTGTTGCCTGATACGTTAAAAATTTAATAATAGAATTTGGATATGATGAGTATTAATGACGTCTGTTGGTTCCATCTGAAATCCATGCTAGGCAACTCTAGTGCCTCAGCTGTCTCAGGTATTATAAATGCTCAAGGTATGGTACAAGCTTAGTTGCACCCCTTTGAACATTTTAAACCGGGAATCAATCTGACTTATTTAAGGGGTCATTCACAATGAGATTTTGCTAATACTGAGATTGAGTTAGCGCTAATTTGAGTCAATCACATTTTTCATGGAATTTTTTCATCAGTTGAAAGATTCAATGAAAATTCTAACTGGTTCGAATTAGTGCTAGTTAAATCCCAGTATTAGTACAAACCTCATTATGAATGGGCCTTAAAGGGTACTATTTAAACTGGTCTGCAACAACAGTGCATCAAATACGTTTAAATTTGTGGAAAGTCATTAATATAACATTTATAAATGTAAGAGAAACCCTATATTGGCTTGAAAAAAAAACCATTATTGAGGTTTTTAGGGCAGCAGCACATTTTCGTCAGTGTTGCCACGTTGGACCGAGATAAAAAGAAAAACTAATGAGTTAAAATTTAGGGTTCCTGGATTTGAAATAGGCAACTCTAGTGACTCCATCCTTCTCTAGTATGGGAAATGTTTGAGGTATGGCACAAGCTTAGTTGTGCGCCTGTAAATGCTTTCAACTAGGAATCAATCTGATTTATTTAACAGGTACCACACTGAAGAATTGTACTCCACCAATGGCCTAACAGAAGTCTTGTACATAGAAGAACTTTGTACAAAAAACTTTAGCGTGAAGAACAAGATATTGAGGAGAAGGAAACCCATCAACCCCCCTCATATACGTACAAATTTCTGTTTGTTTTAAGTTTTGATGTTGCTCATTACTTTCTTTTGAAAAAACTTGTTTTTTATTCAATAACTATCAAGTAAGACAATCAACAGCTTATTGCTTCATGAGCAAGCAGATATACTTACGAGGTGCAACAATAAAGAATTTAGATCTGAATCTTCTGAAAAGGTTCGGCAATCCCTTTGATATGGCACCAGCAAATGCTCTTTGTTCAAATGGAGAAATACTGTACTTGATTATTCCACGAACATTTGAGAGTTCACCAAATCCCTTGGCCATGTTGAAGTCTGCGAAAAGGAAATAAATATACTCCATGATTTGAATATTATGCTTGACTTAACATTTTACTTAGTTTAGTAGGGGTCAAATGTTTGACCAAACAATACAATCTTTTGGTGTGCGTGTAACTGAACCCTTTTTAACTTAACTTATTTAACTCAACCCTCGTTCAACTGAACTTCCGTTTAACTCAGCCCCTGTTCAACTCAACTCCATGCAACTCAGCCTTCATTGAACTCAACTCCAATGCAACTTAAATATTATTCAACTCAACCCCCACGCAACTCAACCACCGTTTAACTGAACGCTATTTAACACAACCTCTTTTCAACTCAACTCCCATGCAATTCGATCCTTGTTCAAGTCAACATTTATGCAACTCAAAAAATATTTAGCCCAATCCTACTTGACTCAACCCCACTGATGTAATCCTAAATTTCAAGTGTGTTTGTGCCCTGGGCATGAAAATGTTTGCTAATTTCAAATATACAAGACAGAAATATTAATTGTTTTTAGAGGGGGGGGGGGGAGGAACGGTTTTGCAGTAAAGTTCCAAACAAAAAAAACACTTCAATAAGAATAAGCCAATGAATAAAGACCATTTCATTTTATTGAACTTTTACCATTTCAAAAAAAAAATTATAAATAAGAGGCTGAATTACATTTTCTAATTCAACAGTTGAATTAAGGAGGGTCTAGCTGAATGAGGTTGATTCAAATGGGAAATGAATCAAATAAAGATTGAATTGCATGGGGTTTGAGCTGCACAAGGGTGAGTTAAATCCGATTCAGCTAAATTAGAGTTCAATTCAATAGGGTTGATTTGAACGAGTGTTGAGTTGCATGGGGTACGGTTAAACGAGGGTTTAGGTGGACAAGAACACATTCTTTTGTTTTAGTTTTAACTAACTTATTGTACAGATCTACCAAGCAAAAGAAGAGAAGTAATGACAATTACAAAATCCAAACCTTAAAGTTTTTTTGAGAATTTCGTTTAGCTAAAAATCAAATGTGTTTTTGCATATGAATTTAAAAATCAGCACAATATTTTCTTAAAACAAACAGTACACGTCAACAGGGGGGTAAGATAAAGATATTTGACAAACTTATAATACACGTGTTTTATCTTGGAACAGATCAGGATTAGTCAATGAATCACAAACCAGTGCTAAATACAAAATACAGGACAGTGTTACACTACCATAAATTTTTGCTGGACAAACTCTTCTTAAATAAAATTGCAAACTAATAATCAAACCAAAATATTGGCATATTTAAAACCCAACATACTCTAGCAATAACAGTTGTGTTTCTTTCAAATTCCACCCTGCCAGAAAACTAATACAGGTGAGTTTATCACACAATTTAGCACAGGTAACCTCCTAATTCACTTCAGTATCAGAAGAGCCTGTCTTGATGTTAAGGGCCAGACCAACTGTCTGATAATTATCTCAGATTTCCTAGAAATATTTTTCCACCTCTGGAACAATTCTATTTGTATTAAATAAGCTATCAGTGAAACACAAAATGGAATTACTTGTTCTTTTAAAAATACAGAACTAAGAAAGTTGGTCATAGTCTGGGAGGGTAGCACTATTTTAAAGAACAGGCTAAGTACTTGTCCCTTGTTTTACTCCAATAAAAACAGCTATTTCATGCAATACAATATTAGAACCAGAAATATGCTTGCTAGCCTTTAAATTATGGTACATATAATAGAGCAGCTTTACAATATCAAAAGCACTACAAATTATCAAGTAAACCATAGCCTGCAGACACAGGAGAGATTAAAATGCCTTGCTGACACTGAAGTCCCAGGAGCTGAAGATTCTTTTGACACAACAGTGTCTATCAAAACACTAAAAAAAACTTTTTCGTGCATGGTAACAACCAATGCAGTGCAAAATTTTCGTGCAAGGTTGAAAATCAAATTGTATCACTGGCAAAAAACAGTCCCTTTAAATTACCAATTATTAACAGCCCAAATAGCTTTGAAAGCTTGCTAGACACAGTAATAGGTTGGAAAGATGTACATTCAGAATAAGGCTTTCCTTTACTAAGTATCAGAGGTAACGCTATGGCGTTGTCTTTTGAGATGAACGCTAAGGTTCAGGAAATAATTGTAAGGTATCCAATCCTCTTAAGAGAGAAATTCTATAGAGAAAAGTCTTTCTCTTTCATCCTTTTGGCATACACAAGTATTTCCAGTGTTATTAACATTGCAAGTAAAAATATGTTCAGGGAAAGAAATTGTCAACGCTATGGCATTGCCTATAGTAAAGGTCATACAGCTCCAATGTTTTATTAATTTTTTTTCCCAGCGACACTTCATATGAAAGGGGTCGTTGTATAAACTTCAGAGGGGGCTCAGTCAATTGGAAATCGGTAGTTCTAGTGCCCTTTTTAAGAGTCAAAAGTGACCGGAGGGTCTCTAGCCCCCCCCATGCCATTTCCCCTCCAAATACATCTGATAAAAATTTTGAGATAGCCATTTTGTTAAAGATAGTTCAAAGATTATATAACAAACAGTCCATGGTCAACAAAAGCCCCCAGGGGCAGGTATTGCAAGTTATGCCCTGGGGGTATATATGGTTCTTATAAAAGAAGTGGTTGTATAAACTTCAGAGAGGGCTCATTTGATTAGAAATTGAAAATTCTAGTTCACTTTTTAAGAGTCAAAAGAGATCAGAGGGCAACTAGCTTCCCCCCCCCCACGCCCTTTTTTCCTTAATCCCATCTGATAAAAATTTTCAGATAGCCATTTTATTAAAAATAGTTCAAAGATCATAAAACAAACAGTCCATGGTCAACAAAAGCCCCCAGGGGCAGGTATTGTAAGTTATGCCTTGGGGGTGTAGATGGTTCTTATAGAAGAGGTGCTTGTATAAACTTCAGAGAGGGCTCATTTGATTGGAAATTGAAAGTTCTGGTTCACTTTTTAAGAGTCAAAAGATATCAGAGGGCAACTAGCCTCCCTCCCACGCCCTTTTTTCCCTAATCCCATCTGATAAAAAATTTCCGTCTGATAAAAATTTTCCTCAAATGCATCCGATCAAAATTCTGAGATTGCCAGTTTGCTTGAAATAGGCCAACGATCAGATAACAAAAACTTCCCCCTATAGCCTGGGGGAAGGGTTGTAACTTATGCCCTGGGTGCATATAAAGTTTTTATGGAAGAAGCGATTGTATAAGCCTTGGAGTCAAAAGTTATCTGGCTGCAAATAGCCCCCCCCCCCCGAAACCCTCTTTTCCCCGAATGCGTCTGATTGAATTTTTTATATAACCATTTTGTTTAAAATAGAGCAAAGATCACATAACAAAGACTCCAGGAATAACATAGCCCACCAAAATCTGGGGGCAAGTGTTGTGAATTATGCCCTGGGGGCACATAAGGTTTTTTTATAGAAGGAATGGTAATATAAACTTCGGAGGGGGTTCATTCGGTTGTAAATCGGAATTTTTAGTGCCCCTTAAGAGTCAAAAGTGAGAAGACGGCAACTAGCCCCCCCCCAAGGCCCCTTTTTCGCCAAATACGTCTGATCAAAATTTTGAGATAGACATTTTGTTCAAAATAGTTCAAAGATCAAATAACAAAAACTCAGGGATCAACACAGCCCCCCAGAGCCAGGAGGAATTGTTTTAAGTTATGCCCTTAAGTTAAGTAATTAAAATAATTATTCCTTGGGGGTTGAAAAAACCTCCCACTCTCCCCAGGGCAAGGGCTGTAAGTTATGCAGGCTGTCCATTGCTCATATATAAGGTTGTTATTGAAAGAGTAATTGTATAGACTTCAGAAAAACCTCATCCGATTTAAATTGAAAGTTCTAGCTCCATTTTTAAAAGTCAAGAGTAATCAGATGGTAGGTACCCCCCCCCCACGCCTTTTTTCTAAATGCTTTCAATCAAAAGTTGAATTGGAAATTAAAAGTTCTAGTTTACTTTTAAAGGGTTAAAAGAGACCAAAGGGCAACTAGCCTCCCCACGCCCTTTTTTCCTCAAACCTATCTGATAAAAATTTTGAAATAGCCATTTTGTTAAAAATAGTTCAAAAATCAGATAAAACTCTGGAGTCAACAAAAGCCCCTAGAGCCCGGGGGCAAATGTTTTAAGTTATGCCCCAAGGGCATATAAGATTTTTATGTAAGGAGAGTTTGTATAAACTTCTGAGGTGGCTCATTTGATTGTAAATTGAAAGTTCTAGTTACCTTTTTATGAGTAAAAAGGGATCAGAGGGTATCTGCCCCCCCCCCCTCACACACACCCTCTTTTCGCCAAATGCATCTGATCAAAATTTTGAGATTACCAGTTTGTTTGAAACAATCCAACAATCAGATAACAAAAAATCCGGGGTCAAAATAACCCCCCTATGGAGCCCAGGGGGGTTGTAACTTGTGCCCTGGGGGAATATAAAGTTTTTATGGAAGAAGTGGATGTATAAACCTTGGAGGGGATTCAAATGATTCAAAGCAACACTTTAAGAAATTTACAAATAAATTTCTTGTGAATTATTGTCTCGATTTATCAGTAGTTGTACCGAACCAATCGTGCCCAAAATCCTCCTCAGGGCCATACTGTGGGGTTTCTTTTGTGGATGGTGAAGTTTTCCCCACAGTAGAGTGCAGACGGTCTGGTATCATACTATTATCTTTTCCTGTTTAGCTTAAAGCTTATTCCAATAGGCAATGCAAAGAACTCCCCCTAAAAAAAAAAGTCCCTCTGGGTCCCACCCCAAATACTAATGAAAGTGATCCATTTTTGCCCCATCTTGGCTGGTCAAGCTCTCTATCACAAAGCTCACATGAAAGCTCAAATTCTGAGAATAGGACTATGATCAGTGTTGGAGCTAATGTCACAATAGATGATAATGGGTTTCAAGAGGTCCTTTCTAGGAGCTCCAAAAAAAGAAAAAAAAAGTCCCCAATCAAAAGTATTTCCCCTAATAATACAAAAACTTACATAATAAGCTTTTATAACGCTAATGACCAAACTACAGATGCAATGGATTTCTTCAGCTATATAAATAATTCTAATATGTTGAAAAATATCATTATTTGCAGAGACTTTAATGCCCACAGCCTTTTGTGGGGGAATAAACCAGCAAACAAAGCTGGTAAGTTCATTGAGCGTATGACTTCAAATAATACTGAATTAGCTGTTGCTAATTCCAAACCTGAATACATATTCCACCCCCAAAAGTGGCAGTTTCTCTACAACTGACCTACAAATTGTGTCTTTAAATATTTTGAGTAAAATTTATATAAATAAAATTGATAGTCTATGTACTGACCACTTTGCCATAGTTTACTCCCTAAACGAACCTACTGCAGCCCTATCACATACCTCCAAATTATATCAACACTAAAGTAAATTGGCCTATGTTCCAAAATAAGCTAAATGATGAAATTACAAGTTTCACCCAAAATTCATGCATTTCAAACGCAACAGCTGACACACATGCTGAAGTTTTGGCATCTTTACTAATAAGTACAGCTAATCATGCTATCCCCAGGACAACGCCCAGGAAAACCTTCCCTAAACATATTCCCAAAGCATGGTGGACAAATGAGTGCCAAAATAAATGGAGAACAAAAAGGCAGCTAGGAGAACATTCTTAAAAAAAAACATCACCAACTACATATTTAAAAAAATTACAAGCAGAATCTAACCTAAAAAGGACCATAATAAATCCTAAATATAACTACTGGAATAATTTTGCAAATAATCTCTCCAGAGAAACACATGAGCCAATTATACATGAAGTCATAAGCCACATCTGTGGGAAAAAGACTTCCCCACAACCCACTCCTGTATGAGCTTATACATAATAACACCCATTACGACAATGATAATGAAAAAGCTAAGCTATTTGCCACTCTTTTTGTTAATAAGCTAGCATCAAACAATTGTAGCAAAATGTCCCCAATTCCTATGAACCCAAGGTACCAACCTCGCCCAGGATCCGAGTATATAACCAGCCCATTTTTAATCCAGGAAATGAACAATGCAATACATCATATTAGGACCAAGACTAGCGGCAGCTATGACAATATACACCCTACATGGATAAAGAATCTCACCCCTTCATACAAACAGAAATCTAAATTGTTATAATCATGCTTGGGCTTCATCTATATTCCCCAATATCTGGAAATGTTCGTCCCTCCTACCAATCCTAAAGAAAAATAAACCAAAAAATAACCCTGAGTCTTATAGGCCCATAATGATTACTCCTGTGATGGGGAAAATAATGGAGAAATTGATCTATTACCGACTCCTCTGGTTTGTTGAAAAAAATAATATGATCCCTCATACTCAAACTGGATTCAGGAAACACCTCTCCTCAACAGATACTTTCATATTCAACAGATGCTATATATTGTTAAAAAATGCAATAAATGAACCATTCTCAAAAAATAATGTACTAGTTGTAGCTTTCCTAGATTTTGAAGGGGCATATGACAATATGAACCACCAAATCCTTTTAATTAAACTTGCAAACCTTGGACTGCCCCCCAAGCTAGTATCTCCTATAAAATCTTTCATACAATTGCAAAGTTTCATTGTTTGTGTAGGTTCACCCTCTTCACTCTAAAAGATAATAACCAAATACCTTCCTGAGGAAGCAATCCTCACCTGCCTCCTCTTTGCCCTGTGTCCCTTAGACATGAACCTCCCCCACACGAATCTACAATATGCTGATGATCTGGTACTATGGTCATCTGGCAGCACCTTTGAGATTGCACAGTCAAAGCTGCAAAAGTCACTTTTCAAATTTGAAAAATTCTCTAGACATTCAAATTTACCCATTGCACCTACCAAGTCAAAAATAATCCAATTTCACCGAAAGCGAAATTATGTTGATGCAAGACTAACTCTAAATGGAACATCTATTCCAGAGGTTAATCATATTAATTACCTAGGTCTCATACTTGAGCAAAAACTTAACTTCCATCTCCACATTTCCAACACAATAAAAAAAGGCTATAGAAAAACAAATATACTAAAAAGACTTCTTTCCACACCCTGGAGATGTAAGGAAAAAACCTTACTCCAGTTTTATGAATCACATATAAGAGCCCATATTGACTATGGGCTCATCGTCTATGGTGCATGTGCAAAGACCCAGATGCAAAAAATTGAAACAACACAAAACAATATAATACATCTCATATTTGGTCTTAGGAAACCAACAAGCACCAAGTTTCTGCTTATGGAGAGTGGATTAACAACAATAAGGGAGAGATGTAGCTTTCTCTTGATAAAACATCTTACAAAAACTGAATCAAATAGCTCACACACCCTACATAATTGGTTAAGAAATCCAGCCATGTATAGAGGCATTGCAGATGAGTATGCCAATATTCAGAAGAAGTTCCCCGTACCAGCAAAGTCTATTGCACCTACTTTCCCCCAATCCCCTCCATGGAATTGGACAATTCCCATAATAAATACTGATTTCTCAAAGTGGAATAAAGATTTAACCCCCATTGCTTTTGTCCAGAGAAAAATATTCTGAACTTAATACAATTACTTATAAAAACCACTTCCAAATATTTGTTGATGGGTCAAAAATGAATGAGAAGGTAGCAAGTGGTGCTCAGCCAAGAGCCTAGCCAACTATACCTGCAAACAGAGCATAGAAATCGACATCTATCATCTTATATTTAAACTCCTAGAGTCGAAAGGTCTACTGAAAAATATCTGAAAATATCTATTAAATAAGAGGCAATCAAGCCAGTAGCTCTGTAGCCTACAGAGTGAAGCAAAATGAAAAGGGCTAAATAGTATTACTGAAAAGCCTGCCTGCTGTGAAATAGAAGAAGTTCTAATTCCCTTTTAAATAGTCAAAAATGATCTGATTGCAACTAGCCCCCCACCCGCAAACCCTCTTTTCCCCAAATATGTCAGATTAAATTTTTATATAGCCATTTTCTTGAAAATAGACCAAAGATCATATAACAAAGACTCCGGGGATAACAGAGCACACCAAAACCTGGGGGCAAGTGTTGTAGCCTATGCCCCAGGAGCATATAAGGTTATTATGGAAGTGATGGTAGCATTGAAAGCTCTTGGAAATTGGAAATTTTGATTGAAATACTTATGATGAAAATTGTGAGTTAGCCATTTTGTTCAAAATCGTCCAAATAACAAATAGCTAAGGTTACAGGTCTGACCCCCCCCAGCCCTGGGGGAAAGGGCCGTAAGCTATACTAGCAGCCGATTGTTAACATATAAAGCTTCTATGGAAGGCATGGTTGTATAAACTTTGAAGGAAGTTCATTCAATCAGAAATAAAAATTTATTGTGCCCTTTTTAAGAATAAAAAATTATCAAAAAGTAACAAGCTCCCCCCCCCCTCTTGTTCCATTTTCCCCAAAATGCATCTTATAAAATTTTTGAAATAGCCATTTTGCTCAAAATAGTCCTAAATTAACATTGCTATACCTTAAGGGTTGAGAAATCCTCCATAGCCCCAAGGGAAAGGATTGTAGCTTGTATGAGCTGCCTATTATTAGAATATAAGTTTTTTCTGGAAGGGGTGGTCGTATTAACTTTGGAGGGGGATTATTTGATTGGAAAATTGAAACTTTTAGTTCTTTTTTTAAGAGTCAAAATTATCCCAATGGGCAATTATCCCTTGCCCCACTTTCCCAAAGGGTTTCTGGTCAAATTTTGAGATAGCCATTTTTTTTCGAAAATATTCAAAAACAAAATAAATATGTTTCCAGGTTTGAACACCCCCCCCCCCCCAGAGCTCCAGGGAAATGGCTCCGAGTTATGGAATTTGCTTATTGTTACTTTGATACTTTATTTATACATCAAGCCCTAAGCAAAAAGCCCAGTTACAACTCTATTACAAAGAAGAGGAGAAGGCAGTGGAGTATAAAGAAGTGCTAGGAAGACAAAAGAGTGTCATTGAGGAAAAATCAGTGCTTGCAGAAGAAGCTTCTAAGAAAGGAAACTTGAAAAATTGCCTATTGACTAACAAATAAAATAGTTGGAAAGAAAACAAATTGTTTATCCCTTGTAAAAGACAAAAATGGAGACATAATCTTGGATCAATAGTCTTAAACAGAGAAAGTCTTAAACAGACCTAGACCAGATACTGCAAAGATACACCATTCTTATAATGACAAAAGTGCCCCCCCCTCAGCACAAAAGAAATGACAACAGCTGTGAAAAGGTTGAAAAATATATGTGCATCTGGACTCAAGCAATAACAGCAGAGATGCAAAAGACATCCCTTTGAGTCTATATAACTGTTTAGACTGCTCTCCTAGTGGTCATCTAGAATACCGAAAAAGTCCAAAAAGAGTGGATCAAGGACATACTGGCCAAACTCTTTAAGAAGGGCCATGTCCTAATCTGTGACTGCTGGAGGGGCACCAGCTTAATGTCAGCACCTAGTAAAATACTAGACACAGTCATATTACAATGCAAAAAAACCGTCACACCTCACACCTCAGGTGAGAGCAATGCACGTTTTGACCTGGTAAGTCTTATTTTGATCTTACTTTCATTCTTAGACTGATGGTTGAAGATCCAGGGAATAAGACAAAAAAAATATGCATGCTCTTCATTGATTTTGAAAGACTTTCAATTCCGTTGATCAAAACTGTTTGTGGAATATTTTGAAATATTATGAAGTATCTGATAAACTAGTCAAAATGATAATCACACTCTATGAAGACAATGAGTGCTATATGTACACAGAAAATGAGGACAAACGTTTCTTCAAGATAATGTTTGGTGTCAAAAAAGGATGTCTCCAATTCCCATTCCTGTTTCTTATTGTAATAGGCTACATTCTATGGCAGTCTTCAGACCCTGGAGTTAAGATTAGCAGCCAACAAATCTCTGACCTTGACATTGCTATTGACATTGTTTTTCTTGAAAAAGCAAAACAGCAAGTACAGCAGCTACTTGACACCATAGATGAAAAGGCCAAAAAAAGTGGGAATTACAGTTAAATGCAAAGATAAAGCAATACAACAGGTCAATGAATTGAAGTACCTTTGGAGTTGGATTGAATATAATGGCAAAATAGCAAACAAAATCAAGAGGAAGATTGGACGCAACATCAGCTTTTAATAAGTTGATACCAATCTGGCACAGTAGGAAGATAAGTATCCAACAGGAGAAACTCATCTTAGAGCAAATTCTAGTCTTGGTTTGCTCAAATGGACAATCACCAGTTGCTCCTGGTCTGTCTTCCTGAGACTGTACAGGGATGTTGTCAGGCCCATTCTGGATTTTGGAACGTGCCTTACCTACACCTCCTATAAAAGTGATACTAGTCTAGTTAAAGGTGTTCGTAGGCATACACAAACAGTCTAAATGGCCTAAAAAATATGCCATACAGTAAGAGGCTGGAGCACCTACAACTCTCAACACTCGACTTCAGACACTGGCATGGTGACATGATGCTGACCAACAAATATAATCGCCAACCAAACAATACTCTCTTCACAAAACATACAAGTCAGTACCACACAAGAGGTCATTTGCAAAAACTTTTTAAATGTACTGTGAAGACACAAACACTACAAAACTATTTTGCTGAACATGTCATTAGGCTAATACCTAGAATAGCCTTCAAGATAAAACAGTGACTGCACCCATAACTGCATCCTTCAAGTCTAGACTTGACAAAGAATAGAGCAACAAGCTGTAGAAATACAAATAGGACTATTTGTCCCATTCAGCTACCCAATGACTATTGATGTGAGTTTTTCATAACAGTGTGTTGCTAGGAGGTTGATGCTGCTTGTCATTCCCAACCATCTTGCAAGCTTTATCTGAAGTTGCTGTTGTGCAGCAGTGTCAACTCTAAATCACTGGAGAATGGTTCTAATGGATCATACCTACCTTGTGGTCACCATTACCAAGTGGGCTTAAATTGCATCTCTCCAGAAAATCTCTCTTACAGCATGTCACTGGGCCTTTAACACAGTGACATTAAATTATATTGCTATCATTGGACCTTAATATTGCTCTGACATGCAAATTAAGGTAAGGTAATTAAGGTTAGCCTTTGAAAACACTTGCCTTAGGAGAATACTGAACATATTGTGGCATGAAAATGTCACCAACATAGGAGGTGGATTTACCTTGGCCATATCCTTTGTATGCCAGAGGATTGACTCCCATGTACAGTTTATGAGTAGTGCACTGAAAGGTGTTGCAAAATAGGTCAACCAAGACATACCTTCCTTAGGCAGTGTGAACAGGATCTGAGTAGAGGGGAGATATCTCTTCAACTACAGTGGGAGGACATCAGGGTTGCAGCTCGGCTCCATGATGTCTGACAAGGTTTTGTAGATGCCCTATGCACCACTCCTTGCTCTGGAGGATCTAAGGTCTGAGGTAAGGTTTTACCTTTTTATTAAGTAGGCCTATTGGAGATACAAGACCAATACAACATGCATCAGGAAAATACCAGCATACAAAAAAAAAAAAAATAAATAAAAAAATGATGAAATAATGCAAAATGATTAATGGGCTTTTCTGAACCAAATTGTAATTGCAGAACAGACATTGTGACCTTCGGACTTTTTCTTTTTAAGTCTTTGAATTGCAGATCAATGTTCTGAAGGCAATAATTTTAGGGGATTTAGCTTTTTCAAAGTATTGTTTTGTGAAGAGGCTCACATTATTAACATCACCATTCTTTTGTTTAAGCTGCTTGAAGCTCAGCATTTTGCAACCAGCCATAAACTTGAGAGCTAGCTCTAAATTTAATACTGGACTATGGAACTTTTTCATCTTGCCTTAGCACATGTGTTTTTTGTTCATAGTAGTAATCTTTGTTTAAATTTTCAAAAACAATAAGGGTAAAATTGCAGAATAGCAGCTCTCCAAAAACAGACATGGTAGAACCAAAATAAGAGGCATTTTTGGATGAGCCAAGAATTTTTTTTTTAATGGTTATCATAAGCCCAGATGGGCTAAATTTGTACTTTACAGGAAAATTACATACATGCGCACACACACACACACAAAATAAGCAAATATAATAGTCAGAAAAAAATTATCAAGAAGTCAAAAAGGTTGTAAAATATATAAATAAAAAACAAAACTGAAAGAATTAAACATGAATAAGCCAAATAAAAGCACAAGGACAGTTTTGTCTTGTGACAAACCTACAAACACAAATTAGTTAAACAAAATTTGCAAAATAAAACCAATTCAGTGCTCTTTTTCATGCTTAAAGTAGAATTTGTGATAGTTCTCCCTTCCCCTGATGGTCCCATGTAAGGTAGGTTACCCATTGGTTGTGCAGCTAATCACCACTTCAATCACAGTAAAATTTCTATCATATCACCTTGAAATTGGGTTGTTTCACCATTGAATTTGTCCATATTTTCTTATTAAGTATGTTATCAGCTTGAATACTTTAGCTGTAAACATTGCTGAATATCTTAAATGTACTGACAGTTGATAGCAGAGCTTGATCTTGGGCAAATGTTTAAAGCTTGAGCCTAATCTTAGAAAATGTTGCCCAATTTTGGATGCAGAATCTTCAAAAACAAAGTACCAAACAGTTTGCAGTAATTAACTGTAAGTAAGTAGTGACTCCGCTCAATATTAACCAAAACTCTAAAAAACATAATTTGGGTATCAATAGATACATTAAAAGAATCAGCATATTAAGCTGATTCTAAATATATAAGAGTCATCAAGTTTAGTGTCACCCATCAAAAGTTACAGGCCTGAGAAAATTTCCCTAATTTTTGGAATAGGGGGGAAACATCCCCTAAAATTCAACCTAGAAGAGTAGGAAAGGGTGCATTTGAAAGTAATTTAAAAGTTCTAGTACCCTTTTTAAGTGACCAGAAAGATTGGAGGGCAACTGGTCCCCTCTCAAAACTGTTTTTTCCCCAAAGTTATCTGATCAAAATTTTGAGATAGACATTTTGGTCAGTATAGTTAAAAGATCAGACAATCATGTCTTTAGGGGTAAAATGACCCCCCCCCCACAGTCCGTGGGGAGATCCCTGTAAGCTATGAAACTCGCCCATTATTTACGTATAGAATTTGTTATTGGGAAATAAGTAGACATTTTTTCTGGGGAGGGGGATTTCCATTGGGAGAATCTTCCTTGGGGAGGGAAATTTCCTGGGGGTGAATTTTCCAGGGAAAATTTTACACTAGGGGGATTTGACAGAATTCAAAAAAAAATTTATCCAAATCAGAGACAAAATCTTCAACAGATTTAACCTAAGACAAGTGTTATGAGTCAGAAAAATTACATTTAAATAGAGTAGCCTGCAGTGATATTTTTTACCAAAATTTGAATGTTGAAACACCATTAGGGTAAAATGCAGAATAGCAGCTCTCCAGAAGGAAACATGCCAGAATGAAAAGAGAGCCATTTTTAGATTGCTAATTTTATGCTATTTTTTATGGTTAAAGTTGTATTTGCAAAAATTCACCCCTACCCCCCTGATCATCCCATATACAGCCTTAGGATATATAGGCAATCAAAGTAAAAAAAATCTACCACAACAATGAAATTCTTACTTGGTAATATGCAGCATATTTATATTAGGTCTAATCAAATTATAATGCTACGTTTTATTCTATTATTATTTATCCTTTTAATTCATGTAAAATATTATTTCTATCTCATGTTCAGCATAATCAATCAGGCTAAACTGGATATCTTGAGTCTATATAGCATAAATGATTTTTTTCAACAGATCAAACAATAGAAAGAACAATAATAATATGTTATCAGGGCTACAGGCTATGTGTACATCAGGAGGGGGGGCATTGTCAGGGTTACAAGTATGATATTAAAAAGGAGCATAAAATAAGCAATCTATGAGTAGCATTTTTATTATATGTTACTTTAGTATATAGTCTAGGGCTATATATCCTATGGGACCATCAGAGGGGGCAGTGCTGAATTGTCACAAAAGCAACTTTAACCATAAAAAATAGTATGAAAATACCTTTACTTCTATTAAAAACTCACTGCAGCACCAAGCCACTTGAGGTCAACACACCTGTAGGTTACATCATGTACACGATTAGGAGCCTATTGTCCATGATTAGGAAAGAAGCATTTTAATCAAGATATAAGGCCAAGATTGGTCACTCTGAGTATTGGGATTCTTACCCAAGCCTACTGTACATGGGCGCCCATAAGCTGAATTCCAGGGGGGGGGGCAAACTTCGTCTAATTGCTACTTTTAATGCTATATAATAGAAATCTCAGAACAAAAATATAAAAATAAGGCAGCATCATTCAGCCCGGGGGGGGGGGCAAGAGCCCCCCCTGCCCCCCCATATGGGCGCCCATGCTACTGTAGGCTAGGCCTCCAAAATCCCTTTTTTTTTAATTTTGTAGATTTTACCTTAAATTAACTTAAATTGCACTTGCTAGCGATAGGACAAATCCTGTGTCCGCCAGAGAAGTGATATACAGATGTTGTATAATTCTGCTTTAGCTACTTTTGGTTATCTTGGGAAGGGGTTAGATTAAGAAAATGAAACTTTCAGGGACGGGTCTATTGGCTAAAGTATGTCACAGAAAGGTATTTTGAAGTACCTACCTCTACTCCTTCTCTCTCTAGAGGGTCCTGGCCTTTGATGATCTTTATAAACCTGTGTGTTTTAAAAGTGAATCCTTTGCAAAATAGATTGGTAAATTTTTTTGTTATTCAAATTATTGACTTATGAATAAAGTAGGCCTAAACCTACCAATTGATGCCTTTTTTATGCTCTTTCCAAATATAATAATCATTTTTGTTGGAAATGAATTTTACCCCCACCCTATATATATATATATATATATATATATATATATATATATATATATATATATATATATATATATATATATATATATATATATATATATCCAATTTAGGGTATATATTTGCATATTAGGGAGGTGGGGGAAAGTTTAAACTTACCTTTCATTTACATAAGAAATAAAATTTACCCCCCCCCCCCTAAAGTTCAAATATATACCCTAAATTGGTATATATAGGGGTGGGGGTAAAATTCATTTCCAATAAAAATGATTAGGCTATTATATTTGGAAAGAGCATAAAAAAGGTATTGATTGGTATGTTTACTTCATTCATAAGTCAATAATATGAATAACAAACAATTACCAATAGATCTTCTGCTTAAATGAAGTAGAACAAAATTGTTTTTAGCTTCATAACTTTGCTCAATCCCAATCTAGCCTAGCCTATAAGGTTTTAAAGATAGGCTAGGCTATGCAAATACATTTCCAAAATTTTGAAAAAAACAAAACATTGATATGGCTTAAAATTCTATTCAAATAACTGGAATAGCATTTTCAGGACTAAAGCCTGAAAAAAAGAAACTGATAGCCTAACTCAAAATTAAGGTAAAATGTTGTTTTGTCAAATTTCCAACAGGTAGCCTAGGCCTAGCCTATAAGCCTGTCATGTAGGCAAATTTCAGGACCTTCTAAAGGGAGAAGGAAAGGAGGTGGGTACTTCAAAGTACCTTCCCATGTCATACTTTAGCCTGTAGACCCATCCCTGAAAGTTTCATTTTCCTAGCCTAACCCCATTCCAAGATTGCCAAAAGTAGAATTTTACCACAGATGCTGGTGCCTTATCCAATAAATAGTAAATTTTCAAGTAGGATAAATTTTCTTAAAAACTTTACATAATTTTACCTTTCAAAAAGCTATTTTCTCTGGCCTAAAATGCTGAGTTGCCATAAGATGAATTATCTTGTAATGTCGAAACTAAACGCATAAAAATGTAACTTCTGTTCAGTTTGATTGAAAAAATTATTTTACTGGCAGAGTGCTTTTACTTCGCTTGTGCAGCAGAAATATCCAAATATTTAAAAATGCCAGGGTACTTTGGTGTCAAAATGACTTTTTTCTAGAAAAATTGTGTATGATACCCAGCTATTCAACCCCTTTCCCAACAAAAAGTAATAACTTCATTTGAACTTTACTAAAAAAAAAGAAAAATGACCGTAGGTTGTCAGTTTAATATACATATGGAGATATTTATTCCTAAATGTTTTAATAATATTTTGTTTAGTAAAGTCAAAAAAGAAAAAAACATTTTAAATATATTTTGTTTTCAGTGAAGTGCAAATTATGTTTTGGTTTTGAAAAGGCATGAGTGTGTCAGCCCTAATCATGTTAATTTTTGCTCGGTTAGAGTTTGACTCGGTTATTTATTGTAACGCTTGGAAGGCTATTTGATTTTATTTCTGCTTATTTTAGCTTATTAAAGCTTTTTACTTTTCTTTGGAAAACTTGTTTTGTGGAAAAAGTTTTCAATTTTTGATTGAAATAGTGTTTTTCATGGAAAAAATGATATTTTATGTCTTTCCATTGTTGTCTATAAGAAACCATGGTTTGGCTTGCTACTAGTATGTTAGAGAAACATTTTCAATAATTTTTAATCCTGACGCAAATAGCATTATCTAATTTAAGCTTATACCTCCTCCAGTTAACCTGAAAAATAAAACCTAATATCATTCCCAAAAAATCCTATCTATGCTCTTTGACAACCAAGATATACTTACACTCTTTTGATTTGTTTAAATCGTAAGAGCAGAATTAGTAATAGTAACAGTCCAAAAAGTTTCAAATTATTACCCCTAGTCGTTCTTGATATATTGCCAAGGTTTTTTATTGGCAACCAGACACACAGTGCCTTTTGATTTAGTTTTAAAGCAACATTTAGTTTTAAAGCATAATGGACCAGTTGCATAATTGTGAGGGTTTTACATACTTAATATCCCTAGAGACACAGCTGCTGGACTGTTCTACTACGCTGAACAAAGTGGCTGTCTCAAAACTTTGGTTGGTTGTGTTTAGAAAATGAATCGGCTTGGAAGGAGGGCTGCTTGCCCCCCAATCTCTTTTTACTCTTTAAAAGGGCACTAGGCACTAGAGCTTTTAATTTTGAATAGAATTATCTCCTTTAAAAGTTTTGATGATATTCCTAGCTATTATAGAACGGTACTGCCTATTATAGTGCTTATACGCCCTTTTAAAAACCGGAATGTATATTTTTTTAAAAATTAAAACTCCCCCTAAAAGTTTTCTGTATTGCCTTTTGGTGATTTGAACATCATTCTCATCAAGTCCTGGAAGTTTCAACTTAATTCAATTAGTCATTGCTATGACATTACTCATTTGTTTTTTTGATAGCCTGTGTATTTATATACTTTTGTGATTTTTATCTTAATGCTCTTAGCCTTACAAGATGTAGCAGTAGAGGTAACAGTTGAAGTTGCAGCAGTAGTAGAAGTAGTAAATGTGACAGCGGTAGTAGCCTGCGCATATTACCTTTTGTTCAGTTAATCTACCTCTTTAAGTATTTTCTAAAAGTTCTAACTGAATGCTCAAATCCATTCTTGAGATGCTTTCTTTTGACAATGTGAATGCACATAGTGTCGTTTGGTTTAGTTCAAATTTCCCCTTAGTATTCTAAATGTAGTACTGTGGTTGTAGCAATAGTAGCAGAAACAGTAGTTGTGGTTGTAGTCGTAGCAGTACTCCTTTTTGGTCAACTGAACATCTCCCTTATCATTTCCTGAAAGTTCAAAATTGATATACTCAGTCATTCCTGAGTTACGCCCTTATTACAGCTTGTAACGTGTTTTGATTGAGTTCAAAACTTCCCTCAACCTTCTCTGAAAGGCTCACTTGAATGCTCTTTGTCTTTTTGGAAAGTAAAGGTCAAACATGTATACCTGTCTCAATAAAATATACTATATGTAAACAGTGACCGATTTCCTAATTTACAGCCCTTGTTCTGGGGGCTGTGTGGAGGTTGACGTCCCCGAAGGTATATAGAATTCTATAACCCGAAGGTTATAGGATCTTTTCACAGTGCGGAAAAAATAGACGTCTCAAAATTTTGATTTGATATTTGTTTTGGAAAGTGATGGTCGTGAGAGGGGGATGGGGGAGAGGGCTGGTTGCCCTCAATTCACCTTTGACTCTTAAAAAGATCACTATAACTTCCAATTTCCAATCAAGTGAGCCTTATCCAAAGTTTGTACAACAAAACATTCCATTAAAACCTTATTTGCCTTTTGGGTATAACTTACAACCCTTGCCCTCATTTTCTTAGGGGCTATTTCAATCCCTGGAGGCCTTTTTATATGATCTTTAGACTATTCTGAGCAAAATAGCTATCTCAACACTTCTATCGGATGCATTTGGGCAAAAAACGCGGGGTGGGCTAATTGTCCTCCTTTCAGTTTTGACTCTTAAAAAATACACTAGAAATTCTGATTTCCAACTGAATGAGCCACATCCGAAGTTTATGCGACCACCCTTTTCATAAACTACTTAAATTTTAAGAATGGGCAACTAATATAACTTATAGTCCTTTCCCTGAGGGTCGTGCGGAGGGGGGGGGGTTGTCATCACCAAAGAAATAATTCCTAAACCTTTCAAATATGGTTAATAATTGGAATTGCCTTCCAATTATTGCCTTCCAATTATAATTGAATTGCCTTTCAATTTCCAATCCAGTGAGACTCGTCCGAAGTTTATGCGACCAAATTTTCCATAAAAAATCTTATATGCCCCCGGGGCATAACTTACAACTCTTGTCCTGAGGGCTCTGGGAGGGGTGATCTTCAAAGACACAATTATAGTACCTTTCAACTACGCTGAACAAAATGGCTATCTCAAAATTTTGATGGAAGTATCTGAAAAATTGATGGGCCTGCGGGGGCTGGTTGCCCTCCAATCACTTTCGACTATTGGAAACGGCAATAGAACTTGTAATTTCCAATCAAATAAGCCCCTTTCAAGTTTCTACGATAACTCCTTCTATACGAAGTGCCCGGGGTCTGAAAAAAATAACAAATAAACACAAAGAAAAAAATACTTCATTTTGCCCACATCGCTCTTTACTTAGGCAGTGCCAAAGACATACTTTCTTGACCTTTCAACTACGCTGAACAAAATGGCTGTATCAAAATTTTCATTGGATGTGTTTGGGGAAATGATTGGTGGGAAAGGAGGCTAATTGCCTTCAAATCACTTTCGACTATTATAAAGGGCACTAGTCCTTTCAGTTTCCAATTGAATGAGCATCTTTCGAGGTTTCTACGGCAACTCCTTTAATGCGAAGCGCCCTAGTCTGAAAAACAAAACAAAAAATAAAAATAAATAAATAATACATTGTGCCAAAATCACCCTTTACAATAAGCACAAAGATAATACAAACCAACAAACATAAGAACATTTACATTATTCCAGAGAATGGATAACTGGCTACAAATCTGGTTTGGATCACAATGAGAATGATACTAGGAAATCCAACTTTTCAGAAAAACCAAAAGATGTACTATGATCAACCTCCTATCTGATCATTTAGATTAACCCTGTTCCTAAGATTTTAAACTAGTTTTGCTCCAGGATAGAGCTTCGACGAATTGTGTATGATTAAGTGTTTAAAATATTTTTGCACTGTTTATTTTAATGCTTGAAATTTTTTTAAATCGTAGGAAATTTTTATATATTTTCAGATTCAAGTTGTTGATATTTAACAGGGGAAAACAACTTAATTTAAAAATAGGAAAATAGTATTTTTTCTCTGATAACATAATTTTAAACGTAACATTTTTGGGAGTTTTGCGTCAATGGTTTTTGTTAAAACGCAATCAAAGTGATACAAATGCGGCTTTCATTGTCACCCTGGCTGAACGTCTCTTGCCAGTGCTGCCAAAAGTTTCACCATGAAAGTGTTACATCTTTGTCCAAAAAGTGCTTTCGTGTTATCCAGATTTATAAAAAAGAGGATTTTGTTACCCCTGAGTTTTTTACCCCGTCATGCAACACGCAATAAAATTGTGTCCAAAGTGGGAAATTTTACAGTGTTTTGGACTTGACCACCAAGAGTACCACAACGGCTGCAAAAGAACCGAAAAAAGTGGGAAAGTCCACATGGTCACCAGCATAAGGGTCTATAAAAACATGATCATATTAACCACTTCTAGCCGGCTAAGCAAGTTAAGACCTTTCTCTTCACCTTGAGTACTTTATAACAACCATTATTTAGGTGCCTTTGCTTTAGCTTAAAATCCCATTCACACTCAAATATGCACAATTTTTCTCTTTCATGCAAGCACTTTCAAAAATTACAAATTTTGATTTTTGCACTCTAAGTTTTGTGTAATTAACAAGAAAACATAAATCGAAACAAAAAAAAGTTTACCAATTAATTACCAAAAGATTATACATATGTCAAAACTTTTGCTCACTATTATAGGGGTAAATATTGATTTAAAAATCCGTAGAGAAAGAAAAATGCTTCGAACAACCTGTTTTTACATAGATCTTTTGATAACATCACAATGCAGTTTGGAAAAAAAATTACAACACTCAACTTTTATTTTCAATTTGTATGTTTTTTCTGACCTAAACAGAAATTAGACATAGGTGTTATACACACAACTCCATAAAACTTTCGTTGAAATTTAGAAGGAGAACTAATATGAAGCCGTCCTTCAATGTAGGGGAGGAGGCGAAGGAACTCAAAAGTCTATATTTGGATATAGGGAGGGGGCAGCCAAAATGTTTTTCTCCAGTCCACCTAAACGTTTTTTTTCACTATAACCACTTGCAAAAATTATAAGTGTTTCCTGTTTAATTTGAAACTAATAATACTACTCAAGGCCGTACCCAGGATTTTTTCGGGGCGGCGGGGGGGGGTTACTCAAAGATTTTTTTTGGGGGGAGGGGGGCTACACAAAAAAAACTCAAAAATGCATAAAAAATATGTATATTATTATTATTATTATTATTCATTTATTGCCCGTCAAAAAAGGTACAAAAGGTACAGTAGACGGAGTAATCGACTAAAGAAAACAAAAAAGAAAAAAAAAAGAAGAAAAAGAAGGACACAAACACAAATTGAAAATTCAAACACATGAGAAAAGAAAACTTTTCATTGCATTAATACGAACAGTGACTATATGCATTACATTAATATAAAAAAAACTATTGTGAACAAATTGGTGACCCAGGATGATTAAACTTACTTTGAAAATGGGATAGAGATTTATTAATACTAATATTAGGGTCAGATAGCCTATACAAATGAATAATTTTACGGTTTCTTGTCCAAGGGGGCAAATATAGAAGATATTTAGCAAATCTGAAGAAGATTGATCGTAGGTGCTTTTTATCTGTAACTGTAAAGAATCTCCAGAAAGGAGCAATGTAAAGCAGATGAGGAAGGGCTGTGGCGTTGTAAATGGATGCTAGAATATAACGGTTGAAACGTAGTTTGCTTTTTACGATTACAGCGTTATTGTACCAAATAATTTGTACCAAAATTTAGCACGTTCACAAGCTTTGGACAGCACTAGATTTCCGAACCACCCGGAAACTTGGGTACCAGCATGTATTTTTTTAAGTGGAACTGCCCTTTTTTTAACACACGAAATTGCATGGCAGATTTCTGTGGAGTATATATCAAGAGTTAATCTAACCTCATTAATGTCTTTATTAGAGGACTTTTGCAGAAGATGAAATGGAACCCGGATCTTGTTTAGGATACTATCTGAAATTTCAATTTACTGAGATGTGTCAATTTTATTCCAATCGCGAGAAGTATACCACTTGTGCTGGTGAACAGTATAAGCCTGTAACACTGGAATCTGAGAAGCTTCTCGTTTGAAACTAGAAGCAATAAGAAGATGGTCTGAAACTTGAAATTTGGAAACTACCTCAACACAAGGTATATCAAGGTTATACGACACAACATGGTCGAGGTTAGATGTGCAAGAGGAAGAATGAATGTAAGTAAACTGAGCAGATTTCTGTTGAACTTTAAAATCATCACCAAATATTCCTAATAGTAAAGAAGCACGGATAGAAGCTGAAGACAACCTGCAATTTAAATCACAATTAAAATCACCTACGATCAAGCACGGGATTTTCAGTTTAAGGACATCACGAAGACAAGAGCTAAGTTTACTAACCGCTAAAGCGAAATCTCTCTCCGAATCTTCATCTTTGTAATCTGTGGGTAAATACACATTTATTATTACGCACTCAACTAGTCGAACAGCTAAACAACTATCACAAGAAAAGAAAACACTAGAATTAAGATTCGATGCTACATAAGTAGCAATACCACCGGAAGCTCTGTCTTTAGAAGTACTACGTTTAGCTGGAACCGGGTAAATTTTGAAAGTGGTACTAATGTCCAGTAAACTAAGGCTATGGTTGGTCAGGAAATGTTCCTGCAAACACAGAATATCATGATTATGAAGTATATTTGCAAGAATAGGTCTTTTTTATAAGACCATCATTAATGTTCCAAGAGAGAAAACGAATATCCATTTATCTACTTAGCTGCCCGTTTATCGGTTTGAGCGTTGACAGGGCATTTGATACTGTAACAGGTGTGATTAAACTCTTTACATGTAATGCAAAACATGTTCCGAACACATGGATTATCCCTGGTGGAAGAGTGCTCCGAGGAACCACAGCGAGAGCACAGTTCTGCGTTCTTACAATCAGCAGCAAAATGTCCATGCTGATGGCATCTGAAACACCGTCTAGGTATGAATATGAAATTCTGGACAGTTAACTTTTCATAACCCACCTTCACAGAATTTTTCAGAAAAGAATCGAGATCACTCTGTTGTTCAAAATAAATCTTGTAGACGCGTGATTTGCCACACTGCAAAGCTTTGACACGCTTTGGAATAATTTTCTCTAGATCTTTTTCATTCATTTCTGTCGGAACGCCTTTTATTACACCGATGAAGGTGGGAGATTTAACAGAGGCTAAAAGGCCAGGTTTGGAGTTTTTAATCTGGTCAGCAATTGAGGAGACAGCGGGTTTACTTTTTACGACAATTCTCCATTCTGATGAGGAAAGTTTTCCTCCGAAATTTCATTTGCAGTTTAAGGGCATATTTTATCAATAAAATATTTCGTTGATAGTGCAGGTGAAAGATTGGACGGGCAATTTTTTAACACAACAGCATAGGTAGAAAGATTGGATTGGTCCTTGATGCAAGACGACAGAGCGGAAGAGTGCCAGGCAGGAGTTGCCTGTACTGCGAGATGTTGCTTATTTAGCTCAAACAAACTGTCAATTTTACAGGAAAGTTCATTCATGCGACAGGTTAACGTTGCAACGATCGCATCACCAATTGTTGGAATTTCACACGGTGAGTAAATCACGAATTTCGGGATCTTACGTTTTTCTTTCGATGCCGTAGATAACCATTTACAAATGTCAAGGACATTTTCATCGTCTTTTTGGCATCTAATTAAACGTGTTCCAATTTCTAGCACCTGATGTAAAACCTTCTTTTCCTTTACAATGGTTTCATGACTGAAAAAGCTTGTCGACTTAGCAATTATTATCTCTACTTTGATACCATCGATCATCGATCGATAAATAAAATTCAATATTGTATTTAAAATAATATCCGAGTTATAAATTATTTCATAATTGCACTTACGGTAATAATATTCAATAGAAAAAAATCCACTCCAAAACAATGCCAAAACCGTCGCCAATATAAACTCAATCCAATCAAGCAGGCAGTGACGTCACAGTGGAGTTACAGCTTTGTAGTCCAAGAAATTGTTTTCAAGGTCACTGAATTAATGAGATTTCAAAATCTAAAAAGATAATCTCACACTGAATCTAGGTCAGGAATTGCAATCACTTACATTCCTTATGAAATATACTTTGGTTGCGCAATAAATAATCCTTTTTGTCACTTACAAATGCTATTTATTTGGATTATTTATTTGGATATATCCATCTTTGATACGTTTTTACGAGTCAGACAAACATTTTTTTTTTTTTTGGGGGGGGGGGAGGGTTCGAACCCCCCTAACGCCCCTCCTCTGATACGGCCTTGCTACTACTACTACTAACAACTTACCTTGGCACCAATCCGACTGAGGCCAACTCTGCTACGCAAGCTCCTCCTCCATCCCAATTTTTTTAAAGCCTCCCTCTTGACACCCTCACAGGAATTTCCCATTTTCTTTAAATATTTCTTTATGACATCCTCCCATCCCAACCACGGACAAATTTCTTTTCTGTTTTGAAGATTTAAGTTGAAAGATTAAACCAAAGGCATTACTTAGTAAGAAGATCAAAATAGCGGTGATGCAATATCTCTAAAATGGGTAGAAGTATCAAGTTCAAGCTTTCAGGGACTGTCAAGGGGAGCTTAGCCTCAAGTTTTTACTTGAAGGGGGGCTAAGATTGTTTTATCTGATTCCCTTATATGTTTCATAAAATGACCCTTTAGGGAACCTGTAATATATTTGCTGTTAATTAGGGCATAGAAAAAAACATGATGTTTGTCTGGTCATCAAAACAACAAACCTGAACTATCTTGGGAGCAACATTTGGGATCAAGCTGAAACTTTAAGGGGGTGTTTGGGGAGGGAAGGCAAATAGAATACAAATCATGAATTAAGAGAACGATGCAGAAGAGGAGAAGCTAAAGATTTAGATTTTAATCTGCTTAAAATATTTGACCCTATGAGCCCCCTTTGTAATATAATCAATTTCTGTTAAAGTAGTGATGAAAACCAAAAGAAGATATTTGCGTAAAAAAGAACCATTAGAGTTAAGGGAGCGAATTTTTTTTCTGTACGCCTAAATATTTTTACGCTGCAAGCTCGTATAAGAATTAGAAATTACTAGAATTTATCTTAAGAACAGCTTTGGAATCAAGTTAAAATTTTCAATCGGTGATGGAGAGCCATGTGGAGCGTAAGTTTTAACTTGGGTGAGAGGTCGAGAAAAGTAAATGAAAAAATTATCCAGGTTATTAAAATTACATATCTAGATTATCTCTGAAACAGAAGGTAGGAATTTAACTAGGACTTTCAGACCCTTTTTGGGTGGGGGAAGGGGGAGAAAGCAAGATAAATTCAAACAGTGTATTTAGAAAAGGAAAATGTGGGGTTCAAAATGTTTGGCTTCAGCCTACCAAAAGGTTTTGGCACTATCAGTCCCAATGGAAGTTAGTATCTATTCACGGTTAAGTACTGAGGTAAATCATAAGGCAGCATATTAACTAAAGCTATCAAAAGAGCGTATCTGCAGTGTTACGGCAATAGGATTTGATATTGAAGAAACGCTCTATTCAAGCGGTAGTGAATAAAAGTAACTATTTAACAAACACGCAACTTAAATTTAATTTAATTAAACAACTGATTTTAAAAACATTACGCACAACTGAATTTAATAAACATTATAAACAATAAACACATATTAAACAATAATGAGTATAAGTGATCGTGCTTAGTTTTTACTAAAATTGTCAGCAATGAGCTACTGCAGACAAACGTAGCACAACGTAAACAAGCTTTCGGATGGGCGAAGGTGAATGTCGTATACACTCGGCTTTTTTAGCCAGATTCCCCACTAATACTGCACTACATATCCCCCATTCCCTTCCCCCAGTCCCTACATCCAGCTCAAGAGGCTCAGTCTCATAATTGAACCAATCTTTATTATAACAGCCCCTGTATCCTGCTTTTCATTTACTCGTAATTTTGAATGGATTTTGACTGTAACATTTAATTTGTTGTACTAAACTTTGACACTTAAAACGAGAAACATATTTGCAGATCCTTAATAAATTATAGCTTTTCCTAAATTATAAGGTGGGAACCTACCCCGTTCTTACCCCCCCCCCCACTTCAACGACACCACTGTTATTCGGTTAATTCCGATTTTTTCGATGGTCTTCTTTCTTAAAACGTCATCTATTTATTTTGTTGTCCTGAACTTCCTATATGACTACTTTATCTTTTCAGATAGAAGATGTCAACATTTGATTGAATTTTTTGTAAATAGACCATAGCCTAGGTAGAATGCATCTTAGTTAGAGTTAGGCTACGTTCTAGAATCCTTTCGAAGCGAAAGTTTAAAAAAAAATAAATTGAAGTGACTATATCAAACAAGATGTACTTTAATATGTATTAGTTATGGATCTAAGCAACCATGTCATTATGTTGTCAGAAAAGCAATCATAGATCTTTTCCACTGACAAACTAAAATTTGGATTTTAGACTTGCTTTTCTGCTGATAACCCAGATTATAAAAGTTTTTTGGTAAAGTTCTACCAAATCATATTATTGAGTTAGGAATAGGCCTAAAGTAAATACACCATTCAATGCATTTTTTTTATGCTGATTACTAATTTAATAATTATTTCTATCAGAAATGAATTTCAGCCCCCCTATATATATGCCAGTTTAGGGTTAGGTTATAGAAATAGCCTATATACCCTGAATTGGTATATATAGGGGGGGCTGAAATTCATTTCCAATAGAAATGATTACTATATTTGTAATCAGCATAAAAAAAGGCATCAAGTGGTATTGTTTTTTTTATTTAATTTTTGAATGGCCTAATGCAGGTCTTGATTTTGGCTCACTGTACATAAATAATTAAAACAAAATTTGCATATTAATTTAACTTTTATTTGGCTAAATGGCTTTCTTGAAACTTGTTTAATTTTATTTACAAACATTTTTAGTAGTAATAAATATTATCTTAAATTACCTTACCTTAAATCACAGCTTGGAGTGAAATAAGGACTTTCGATCCTGTTGAATCACTCCTTATGATGACTGTTGTAGTTGGTTAAGTTCTGGTGGAAGATTCTGGTGCTTCCCAGTCAAACTTCCATGGTGTATCTTTCCACTCAGCATCCAGATTCATATATTTTTAATACCTATATTAGGGGGCTCACCCCCTAGGCTAGTCAATACCTTGCTCTTTAAGCTGAAGTTCAAATTTTGTTCCAATTCTTTAAGAATGACCCCTTAATCACAAAGGGAGTTATTTAGAATAAATAGCTCTTATGAAAATACTAAAAAATCTTTGGCTTAAAGAGCAAGGTATTGACTAGAGGGTGAACCCAATCATAGACGTAATGCATAAGTCAATAATATGATTTGGTAGAACTTTACCAGTTGTTTTCCACTGACAGTTGGGATTGTCAGTGGAACTGACAGCCTACACTCAAGAAGTGGATTGTCAATTTGGCCCAGTCAGGAGTTAAGTTCATAAACTTTTTGTTCCAAAAGCTATAATTCAACAATCCAGTTTTAAACTTCTTTGTTCTACTGATAAATCTCAATATTGTTTTAAGAACTGGGTTTGTCAGCAGAGACTAGCCTACCCCATACAGTAATAATTCAGTGTAGGGACACTAGTTACCAGCCCATATTCTAATAACAGAGCTTTCATTACTGAAATCTGAATTAAGCATGACTTATTTCCTTCTTAACCTTGAAAATTTAAATTTTCTTCTGATTTCACTTTTCTTCTGCATTCAATGGTCTCAATATAGAGTAAAAGACCAGGATCCAATTGAGCAAAATTATATAAAACTAAAACCTGCACATCTTTTTACCAAAGAGGAATTGAGAAGAATTGTTTATATCAATGAATAGCTAAGAATCTAAGCTATGCATTGATATAATTATTACTAATATTATTCTAGATTAATCTCTTGAAATTATTAGTTTATTGACTTACCTCCAAGAACCTCGTTTTGGAAATACCAATTATCCTATTTTGATGTATATATCTTTTCAGTGTTTCAGATTTTTTACATATTAACAGAAAGCTGATTGTCTGCTGATTCTAAAAATGTAACTTTTATTTCTTGATATTTGTTCTCTAAATCACAAATATTAAATATAATTTTTCCTTTTCAATTGCTTGTCAAAGATGAGCCTACATTTTGAATTTATGATGACAAATTGCTCTTAATGGGATGAACCAAGAGAACTTAAACAAGTAAATTTTTTAAACTTACTTTTAGTTAAAAAAAACTTGTCTGTTTTTAATTTAATTTCTGATCATTTTTTGAATAATACCTACCTCCATGGAGAACCCCCTCCCCCCAGAAATATCCTTTAGACAATTCAATCCTGGTGAAAATTTACCTTGGATAAATAGTCTTAACCACTCTGCATGTAAAATTGAGATGGAAAAGAGAAAGCAAGACATAAAAAGAATTTTGTATAAGAATTTTGACAGATTCCTCCAGTGTATAATTTTGACAATTTTGGGAAAAAGGGGTAGAGGAGGGGGCCTAGTTGCCCTTCAATTTCTTTTTCACTTTAAAAGGGCACTAGAACTTTAATTTCCATTCAATGAACCCTCTTGCAATATTCTAGGACAACTGGGCCAATACAATCACCCCTGGAAAGTAGAAAAAAACAACAACAAATAAACATTCATCCATGATCTTTCTTCTGGCAAAAAATAAAAAAATTATCCACATTACAGTAGTGTTTTATTATACGCTGAATCTGATGGTATTATTTTCACTAAGATCACTTCACTTTTAGGGGCTGTTTCCCCCTTTTTTTCGAAAATCAGGAAAAGTTTCTCAGGTTTGTAACTTTTGATGAGTAAGATGAAACTTAATGAAATTTATATAGCCTACTTGAAATCAGCATAAAAAGCTGATTCTTTTGATATATCTATTGGTATCAAAGTTCTGTTTTTTAGAGTTTTGGTTATTATTGTTTGGGGCTGCTTCTTAATAACAGTTTGTTACCATAAACTGTTTGATATTTAGGTTTTGATATTGACATTTGGTCCAATATATCAACATCAATATCTAATATCACCAAACACCTGTAAAAGTTGCCCTGCCCCATAGCAAATTACACCTGTGTTTTCTACAGAAAATTTTAGGCTGGGGGAATTTGCCAGAATACCCATTTGACAGGTTTCCATGTCTGGTTTCATTGTGCAGCCTATAGTGTTGGTTTAGTTATAATGCATAAGTACCAAATAAACTCATTCTCAACAGGTAAATTTTCAATTCCAAACCTAAAATTCTCCCCCCCCCCATAATATATATATATATATATATACATATATATATATATATATATATATATATATATATATATATATATATATATATATATATATATATATATATATATATATATATATATATATATATATATATATATATATATATATATATATATATATATATATATATATATATATATATATATATATATATATATATATATATATATATATATATATATATATATATATATATATATATATATATATATATATATATATATATATATATATATATATATATATATATATATATATATATATATATATATATATATATATATATATATATATATATATATATATATATATATATATATAGTATATATATATAGACCCCGGCGCCGCGCCGGCGGATCGATCGAACGCCGCCGACGAGACGCCCGGTTGAACGCCGCCGAAGTGTCGTAACGCCGCCGGCGCGCAGCAGGCACGCCGCCACTGGCAGAGGCGGCGGCGTTCGGTCGACTTCAAATTATTTTTACGGCAATTCTTTATTGCGTCAACCGCAAAGTCAGAGCTTTTCCTTCTCGTGTGGTTTAGTATTTCGATTTTCCTGATCAGAAATCAAGCAGAGCTTGCACTATCCCCTAATTTTTGGGTATTTCCCCGAAAATTTATGTGTCACCCCCCAAAAAAATTTGGTTCTCCAAATCCCCGAAAATCACGTAATCACGGTGCCACCCCTAGTGTTTTATCACCAGTACCCTAGTGATATATATATATATATATATAAATATATATAATATATATATATATATATATATATATATATATATATATATATATATATATATATATATATATATATATATATATATATATATATATATATATATATATATATATATATATATATATATATATATATATATATATATATATATATATATATATATATATATATATATATATATATATATATATATATATATATATATATAAATCACTAGGGTACTGTGTGTGTGTGTGTAATTCACACAGAATGAAGCTACTGCTTTCAAATCACAACATATATAGGCTAATTAATTCATGAACAAAAAGAAGAAAATTCATTAAACTGCTTAATTAATTTTAATCTGTAGATACACACTTTAGTGCTGCAGTAATCAGATAAGAAACCCCTCAATCCCCTAATCCTGCTTTCTGGATACAGTCTTGCTATCTTTAATTTTTTTTTTATGTTAATCCTAAAATGACCAATAACATTCAAGAAAAACTTGGAGATCCAACCTAACATTTTATTGGTGACAAACGTATACAATTTAGAATTTAGATATGGCCTATACAGCCAGTCTTATCAAACAGTTTGTGGTGACAAACTGTAAGTATGGAGCTAAGCAGCTCAACACTAACTAAAACTCTAAAAACGGAATTTTTATACCAATAGATATATCAAAAGAATTCGATTTTTATGCTGATTTCAAATATAAAAGTTAAATAAATTTAGTTTTACTCATCAATGGTTAGGAGCTTGATAAATTTTGCCTTGTTTTCAAAAAAAGGTGGAAGCCCCTTAAAAGTAATAGAATCTTAATGAAAATCAGACCATCAGATTCAGAATGATATTTATTGTTGAAAGATCCATCAGTTCAAGATTTTACTTAACTGTAATTTTTAGTTTTTATTTTCAATACTGTAAGAACTGGAAAAGAAAATATTTGTCAAATAATTCGTTTTCAGTAAACCGCCAATGTTGTAGTAGGCTTTTGGTTTTTACAGTTAAGGAAGGGGGCAGTATCCAAACTCTTGTTTGTAGTGAATATCCTTTTCATAGTTGTCCATGATGCTTCCACTTCTGTATTCTCAATCACAGACCAGTGATACTCAGTCAGTTCTTGACAAATTAGTCTGTAATCTGTCTGTTTCTGTCTAATTAGTCTGTAAATTAGTCAATATACACATGTTTTGTAAATTCTGATGTACATTATGCTTAGAAGTTTTAGTTGAATTGTTTTATTACACATAATTCAGAAAGTTAAAGTACTACTCCCTGATGACAGAATAAAGCCATATTTCATATATTCATTTTAAAAGAATGTGGATTCAGAGCCACTACAACCAGAAATTAGATCCTGTAGGGATTTCTTGTTGTTGCTTACAATCATTGAGTTAAACATGAATACACTCATAACATTCCATCAGGTTCATCCAAGTCATTATTTTGTTTGTGTATTTTAAATCAAAAGTAATAATTTCTACAATACTTGTTCAACAAAACTTTTTATTTATATTTTATTTTTGCATCACATTTACCATTCAAGACATCAAAGTTAAATTTTTGTCTTTCTATTATGCAGTTGTGTAGTTTTTTTCTACCAGTGTCAATGGGAAAATTTTGACTATAAAAAGGGGTCTGTGGGCCACAAAAGATGGATATTACTGCTTCAAACCAATATTGTCAAGACATCCTAAGGGGATGGGTCGTTTTGACTGATCATAGCAGGATGATTGATCTTTATATATGTATTGAGTTGTCAACATCTAAGATCACAAATAATCACTTTTAATTATTAATTTTGTTTAAAGGTTCAAACTAGAATGAGGAAAATATTTGGAAGAAATGAAGCCAAAGGCGAACCCGTGAAAGAGAAAGAAGCAAAAGGGCAGAGTTTAATTGGAAAGCCTTTCAAGATAGGAAAACACAATGTTGTTGTTGAAGATGTTATTGCAGAAGGTATCAAATATTCCGTTATTTATTGGGTTTAAGCTTACTGAGCAAGCCTTGTTTGTTATAAGGTCTGTAATGCTCAATTGTTGTTGTGTTGTCAACTGGCAGTTGCTTCTTTAGTGTGCTATTTACCAACCCTATAGACAAGTTTCTTACTTCTTGGGGTGGCCGTTAAACTGTTGCTGTTTTTGTTATAATATATTTGTTATATTGTTATAAAAAATGATAATATTTAAAGCACCAAGGACATAAAAATGTAAACATTTTTGTGTCTTCTGGACTATTCTTATGACTTTTCAGACCTGAACACTGCTATTTTCTAAGATTTTTCTTTTGACTATCTTAAAATTATGAAGTTTTTACTGTATCACATTTTCATGTTGAATCTTAAAATTAAATAAGCAAAAAACTAAATGCTTAAATTTGGCAATGCATTTTGTCTGTAAAAATTATAAAATTTGACAGCTTTTTAATTCCCATAGACAAACTATCAAAGGAAAGCTGTACCTTTTTTGGTGCCATAGGCTTCTTATTTGCTGATTTTTAAACCGCGTTTCGTTTTTCCAAATTATGTGCTCAACTGCATATGGAACTCTTTTTTTTTTTTTGATTAAAAATTGAATTCCTGATGTTTCATATTTTCACATATATATATGGTTGTGTAAATTTGCACTGCTGTGTTCTGTGCTTTCTTCTGCTGTGTTCAGAAAAATATCCTTGTTTCTTCTAATTTTCTTCTTAGTTATGAGCAAGTTTTTTTTTACTAGAAGAGGGGGGGGGGAGCTATAATTATATTCGTGGTTGCGTGGTAATAACTATATAAATCTAAAAATAGCTTATCTATCGAAGAATTTTCAAATTAATATAAATTCATATTAATTATAATATGTTGCATATTCAGTTAAAGTTTTGATTAATGTTGTTTTTTGCAGCGATGTTGAACCTTGAAAATAAATAAGCAAAATTAACTGCTTAAATTTAATAATGATTTTGTTTGTAATAATTATAAAATCGACAGCTTTTTATTTCCCAAAGGCAACTACACCTTTTTGCACCAACAGCTGCATCTTTTTAGGCTGTTTGGTGTCATATGTTTCTAGCTTATTTTTGCTGATTTTTAACTGCATTTCATTTTTTCAAACTTTGTGCTCAACTGCATATGGAACTCTTTTTTTTTTAATTAAAAATTGAATTCCTGATTTTTCTTATTTTAGATATATATATGGTTGTGTAAGTTTCCACTTAACCAACTCAAGCTATCAAACGTTTCCTTCACTGTCCTTGGTACTTAGAATAAAGAAAAAGAAAATTACATGACATGACAAATAATGTGTTTTGGCAATTTGTTTTTTTGGACTGTGATGTCTTATTTGTATATATGACTGTATTTTAACAATAATATGCACAATTTTGAGACAAATGACAAACTGACATCGTTTTTGTTTTTTTCTTCTGTGTTTGGAAAAATGTCCTTATTTCTTCTAATTTTCTTCTTAGTTAAGAGTAAGTTTTGTTCATAGTAAAAGAGGGCGGGGGGGGGGGCTATAACTGTATTCGTGGTTACGTGGTAATAACTATATAAATCTAAAAATAGCTCATCTGTAGAAGAATTTTAAAATTAGTATAAACTCATAATAATTATACTATATTGTATATTGAGTTAAAGTTTTAATTAACTAATTTTAATAGATTAAATATTAAATATTTAATCAAAATGTTAAATTAAATTAAAGGAACAAAATATTCAAATTAAATTCGTCTCAAAAATAAAAAAACTGCTAGTGATTATGATATACATAAACTACAACAGCTTGGAATTTTTCAAGAATCAAATAAATTCCTTCTTTAAGAAATTGTATTTTTATTCAAATGTGTAATTATTTGCTGTACAAATATATCGCTTATATCACCAGTACAAAAAATATAACCAAAAATGTTTTTCTCTCCTAGTTCAGAATGCTTCTTTGTTTTGGTGTGTGACTAAATACAATAGAAGCCTAAGCACTGGGCTATATAAAAAAAAAAACCAATGGAGTTAAAGTACATTTTTTAACATGGAAGCATAGGAGACTCATCTGTCTTTTTTTCTTTGGTTCCATTTTGATATACATTACCACATTTTGATATACATTACCATCATTACACTACCATGCATTAATCATCAAATTTTGTTATGTAATTATTTAGTGTATTTAAGTGCACTTATTTTGTTTAAATTAATAATTAGTAAGTCTAATAATTTGCTTTGTGTATTTGTTTAAACAAGAATATCACTTCTTGAAAATTATGAAGTAAGAATTTTCATTATTTTCAAATTATGTAGTTGTATCAACAAGGACTTTGTATAAGGGAGTTGGGGAAAAAGATTTCCTGACTGTTTGGTTCCAAATTTTGTCTTAACAATGTGTTAATCATTACATAGATGGACACGCATCCAGTACCAGTGGTGAAGGGGGGGGGTAACTGATTTTCGATGGAGGAAGGGATCTTTGGGAATAGTATTTCTTCAAGCTTAAAGAAAGTGTATTTTTAGACCAGTGTTTTTTTTTTCAGAGTTGGGGTCCTTTTGCCCAGTCTGGGGGACTATGCTTTCACACCTATGTGCTTATGTATATGTTTGTATTTGTCACATAATAATTTAGCAACAATAAACAAAGAAAAAAACAACTTGGGTAAATTTTCTTATCCAAGAAAATACAAAATAATAAATTTAGCTCAAAATATGGAGCAAGTACAACTGAAAGGGTTAGTTTTTGCTAATATCAGTTTGAGAAATCAGAAAATATAGGTTTTATATTTGAAAGATATGAAATCAGAAGATTTTCAAAGTAGTGGAGGAGGGGGTGGGGGTCAGATGCTTCAAAAATTTTGCTTTAAAGGCCAGTACTCTGGATTGGGGCTCTTTAGACCAATTTTTAGTGGAATCCTGACACTAGTATAGTAGCAGTTTGGTATGAAATTGTAATTTCCATGATAAATATTGTTTTGTCTTTTATGAAGTATCTTCAAGTTAAACTAAAGGTACCAAGGACATTAAAAATGAAACCTGAATATTTGAATTGATTCTATGGAAAATTACAAAACCTTCTTCTTCTGGAAAACAGAACCTGGAATCCGTAATAGACTTCTTCTTCTTCTTCTGATTATTCATTTGAAGCTTCGAATACCAATGCAGTCTTCATCTAAACAAAAATGCTCCTTTTTTTTCTTTTTTTTACGTCTTAACAACCATATAAGTCTTAAAAAATTATTCTATTTTAGGGAAAATGACCTCCATCTGCCGTCTTGTAGTTTTTTTTTATTAAGCGGGTGCCAAGTTTGAAAATCAAGAACGTGTGTGAAAAATCTGCAGAAACATGCACAAAAATAAAATAAAAAAAAATACTATCATGGATCTCTAGAAAGTAGAACTTTCCTGATTAATGTAGCAAAAGACAAATACTGGTTAGGCATTAAACTGGGTAAGAAAGTGGTAATTGAATGAGTAAAATTATGTAAAAATATCCAGCTAACATCTTGTTATTAAGTAGGAATTTGTACCATTGAAGGATTGTTTGTAGTAATAGAAGAGGTTTGCTCGTGGCGATAGAGATTTCTCCTATAGCGCCACTTGGAGATCAGATTCCTTTGGGAGCATTTACCTTGGAGACTGGCGAACTAGTTACCCATTATCGGACTAGACTCGGACATACAAGAGAAACGAACACTTATAAAAAGACAATAGATTTATTAAACTTACATGCTTAGTTGTACAGCAATGGGTCACTTCAAACAATAAATGGTGACCGAGATTATTTGCGGTACCAGCTCTCTTTGATCCCGCTTCATACTCCAATTAAAAAGCACATTTTCCCCACTCCCAAACGCGGTTCTTTCGTCCTGCGCTCTAGGGACTGCCTGCCATTGGCTCACGGGCCCCAAGGACGCGACCCCTCGTCCAATAATACGTCTTAAATATTTTTGATGATTCAGGCGTTCACACGGTTCTTATCGTTTAAACGTCCTTAAAAATATTGTGCGTAGCACTTTTCTTATTGCTCACTGTCTTAGCGAAATCCAAAGACTGCAGTTTCTTGTCTTTGCTGATTAAGGACTTTTTCATTTTTGAAACTAGATTTAGCTTAATTATAGGAGTCCGAATTAAAGAAGGAACTTTATTTTGGTATTTCAAGTATATCGTGTTTTACTCCCGGTACAATTGAAAAGAAATGTGTATATCATTGACAGTCCAAAAATATGTTTATTATTACAGTCGTTTGAGATTAAACACTTCGAATTACTAGTTTATATACTTGGCTACAATTTTATTGATTCTGGGATTATTTCAAAACGGATACGTAGTTTAAAAGCAAAATGTATGAATTTTTATGAATCTGAATTTCCTCATATGTCTTCTGAGCCAAATTGTTCTTGGAGGACACTTTCTAGGGAGACACTTGATGGAATGATCCCTCCATACAAAGGTTAACAGTGTTACCCAGGTCTCCTCTTTCTCTAAAAGTCTTTTCCCTTTCTTTCTTAAGGTTAGGCTGATTGAAGACTGAAGAAAACCTTACCCAGGTGGGAAGCCTGGATTGACCATTCGAGTTATCCAGTATTTTCATTTTTAGGGCTACTTTTAGAATCTATAAGAACTGCAGTGTTCAGTAAAGAGGTTAATTTTTGTTCTATTAGGAGCCTTACTGTAAGCTAAGCCTTACCTCACTGAACCTCACTGAACTGAAGCCGTTATTGTGATATTATTTTGTCACCCTTTTGACAATCTACATAATCATAGTTTGTTTTGATTTAGTCAAACATCTGCCTAAATATTCCTTGAAAGCTTCACCTTAATACCCTTAGCTTGTGTAGCAACAATAGTTGTACTAGCAGTGTTAGCGTTAGTATGCATATATCACCATTGGAGTTTTTCAACGTCCCTTTCAATATATGATGTTTTAACTTAATGCACAAATCAATTATTAAGATATGCCCTTTTGACAATTTAAATGCACATAGTGTCTTTTGTTAGTTCGAATTTGCCATTAATATTCTCTCATATTTTACCTTAATAAACTTAGCCTTAATAGTACTAGTATCACAGTAGTTGTAGTGGTAGTAGGAGAAGTACTTGCAGTGTTAGAGTTGTATTAGTAGTAGTAGAAATAGTAGTAGCAGTAGTAATAATAGCGGTAGTAGCTGCACTTCTTGCATTTTGATCAGTTGAACACTTGAATATCCCTTTCATGATCCCCGGAAGTTTCACCTTGGCACGGCAAGCAGTTCCAAAAATATTGCTAATGTGCCCTTTTGACCCCCTTTGACCGCCTTTTTATCTTAATATTCTAAGCCTTACAAGTTATTGTAATTGAAGTAGTAGTTGGAGTAGTTTAGTAGCAGTAGTAGCAATGGTAGTAGTGTTATTAGTGACATGCACATATTACTTTTATGTCAATTGATCTTCCCCTTTAAGTGTTCTCTGAAAGTTCCAACTTAATTCCAAAATATATTTTTTAGGTATGGTCTTTCGACAGTTTGCATGCGCATTGAGCTTTTTTTTTTACTTCAATTTCCCCCTCAAAAATTTATTAATTTTCGCCTTCATACGCTTAGCCTTAATTGTACTAGTATTATAGTAGTTGTGGTAGGAGTAGAAACAGTAGTAGCTGTAATAGTGTATTATTATTAGTAGTAGGAACAGTAGTTGCTGTAGTATTGATAGCAGTAGTAGCATGTACATTTTGCCTTTTGGTCAACTGAATATTCCACTTCCTCTTGATATGATAAGCCGTTCCAAAGATATTGCTGATACGCCCGTATCAGCAATCTGTATGCAAATAATAAGCTTTGATTTAGTTCAACTTTCCCCAGAAGTAGTAGTGTTACAGAAGTAGTAGTGTTAGTGAAAGTGGGGGTTGTAGTTGTATTTTTGGTAGCAGTAGAAGTAGTGGTAGTTGTTGTAGTAGTAACGTGCGAACATTGCCTTTTTGGTATATTGATCATCTCCCTTATCATTTCCTTAAGTTCCAAATTAATATACTCAGTCATTCCTGAGTTACGTCCTTTTGACAACCCATATACATATAACATATTTTGATTTAGTTCAATACTCACCTCAACACTCCTAGAAAGACTCACCCTAATAACCTTCATATTTTCAGAAAGTAGTAGTCAAACATTCATACCTTTCCTCAATAACATATACTATATGTAAACAATAAACAAATTGCCTAACTTACAGCCCTTGCCCTGAGGCCTGGGGGGTTGACATCCCCAAACGCGTAATTACTGAACCTTTCAGCAATGCTGAAAAAAGTTCTCTCATTACTTTGTTTTGATGCTTGATTTTGGGAAATGACGGGCGTGGGGGGGGGGGGGGCTGGTTGTTATCAAATCACTTTTGACTCTTAAAAAGGGCACTTTAACTTCCAATTTCAAATCAAAGGAGCCCCATCTGAAGTTTAAACGACCAGCCATTTCATATAATCCTTATACGCCCCCAGGGTATAATTTAAGCCCTTGCCTCAGGGTTCTGGGGGGGGGCTGTGTCTACCTTGGAGGCAATATTATATGTTCTTTGGACAATTTTGTTTTAAAATGATGTTTCAGCATTTCAATCAGATGCCTTTCATGAAAACAGGGGTAGTTAGGGGGGGCTAGTTGACCTCCATCACTTTACTCTTAAAAGGGAACTAGAACTTCCGATTTTCAACCTAATGAGCCACCTCTAAGGTTTATACAACCATCCCTTTTATAAAAAACCTTAAATGCCTATGGGACATAATTTACAACCCTTGCCCCCGAGCTCTGGTGGTTTGAAACAACCCCAAAAGCCTTGTTATGTGATCTTTGGACTATTTCTAATAAAATGGATATGTCAAAATTTCTATTGGATGCATTTCGGGAAAACCCGACGTGTGGGGGGGGGGCTGCTGCCCTCTGTTCACTCTGACTCTTAAAAAGAGCACTAAAATATCTGATTACCAATCAACTGAGACCCCTCTGAAGTATATACGACCACTCTTTCTATAAGAACCTTAAATGCCCCCAGGGAATAACTTAAAACTCTTGCCTTGAGGACTGTGGGAGGTATTGTCATCGTCAAAGACATGATATTCGGATCCTTCACCTGAGCTAATCAGAATATCAAAGTTTTGATTGGATATGCTCGGGGAAATGATGGGCGTGGTGGGGGGCTGGTTTCTCTCAAATCACTGTTGATTCTTAAAAAGGGCACTATAACTTCCAATTTCAAATCAAATGAGCCCCATCTGAAGTTTATGCGACCACCCATTCCATGAAAACCGTACATGCATCCAGGGCATAACTTACAACCCTTTGCCTCAGGGCTCTGAGGGTTTTTGCCAACCCTGTAGGCGTTGTAATATGATCTTAGGACTATTTTGAACGAAATGGCTATCTCACAATTTCAGCCAAATGCGTTTCGTGAAAAGATGCCCCCAGGGCATAACTTACAACCCTTGCCCCAGGGCTCGGGGGGTTTGTGCTAACCCTAGTGGCATTGTTATATTTTCTTTGGACTATTTTGAACAAAATGGTTATCTCACAATTGCAATCAGATGTGTTTTTGGTGAAAATAGGAGTAGTTGGGGGGGGGGGGCTAGTTGCTCTCCATCACTTTTGACTTTTAAAAGGGAACTAGAACTTCCAATTTTCAACCAAATGAACCCCATTTAAAGTTAAACAACCTTCCCTTCCATAAAAAGCTTAAATGCACCCGGGGCATAACTTAGCCTCTTGGCTCTGGGGGTTTGTTTCAACCACAAAAGCCTTGTTGTATGATCTTTGGATTATTTTCAATAAAATTGGTATCTTCAAATTTCAATTGGATGCATTTCGAGAAAATATGGCGTGCGTGTGTGTGTGGGAGGGGGGGTGTAAATGCCCTCTAATCACTGTTGCTTTCAAAAAGGGCACTAGAACTTCTGATTACCAATCTAATGAGCCTCCTCCAAGATTTATACGACCCCCCTTTCTATAAAAACTTTATGTGTCCCAAGGGCATAACTTACAATCCATGCCCTGAGGAATGTGGGGAAAGGGGGTCATCCTCAAAAACGTAGTTTCCGGACCTTTCAACTACACCGAACAAAATGGCTATCTCAAAATTTTGATTGATTTCGTCAGGGGAAATGATGGGCATGGGGGCTCGTCTGTTAAAAAGGGCACTAGTCCTTTCAAATTTCAATCGAGTGAGCCCTTTTTGAAGTTTCTATGACAACTTCTTCTATAGAAAGTGATCTGGTCTAAAAAAAATTACATTGTGCCAACATCGTTCTTTACTTAGGCGGCGCTATTGCGCTGCCTATGATAGGAGCCTTACCTTACTGAGCCTTAAAAAAATCTTACTGAGATGGGAAGTCTTGATTAACCACTTGAGTTATCCAGAATGTTCGGTTTTTAAATACTACTGTTAGAATCCATAAGAACTGCAGTGTTCAATAAAGAGGTTGTTTCTTCTTCTTTATGAGCCTCACCTTACTGAACCTTAAGAAAACATTACTAAGATGGGAAGTCTGGATCGGCCGTTTGGGTTATCCAGAATGTTTGGGTTTTCAGGTTTATGTTTCTCATGCAAGTTTTTTGGTGTGTTGGTCTCTGCCGTTCTGTGCTTGTAATTTTTCACCACAAGAAAAATATTTTGCTATCATTCGACAGTACAGATTCAGCATTATTCATCTATCAAATTAAATGTTTGAATTTGCTTTATGTTTTTTTTATAAATTGAAAAATCTGCCGAAAATTAACTAAAGATTGTCGAAAAAAGGAAACAAATTTCTATAAACTATGCAAGTTTAGATCACTCTCAAAGTAGAAACTCTAATTGACATCATAACCAGGGATGTGGAGTGGTTTAAAAGTTAAAAACGACTCCATCTCTGACTCTAGATATTTTCAACATACCTACTCCGACTCCATTCAGAAAAAAAACAGCTAAAACTCCGACTCCAACTCCACAGTCCTGTTTTAAAGTTTATTAAGAGACAGAAAGTAACTAGATTTTATAAGTTATAACCAACTCCGACTCCATGTATTTTCAGTATACCGACTCCATTTAGCCCAAATTACTAAAACTCCGACTCCACAGCCCTGGTCATAACTCTGGCTCGGTGAATGGACAGGTCTGAAATACAAGTATTTTCCTTTCAAGTATTTTTCCTTTTTTACTTTTCCTTTCGTATTTTCCTTTCGATGAAATTTTCAGCTTGTTGGTTTTTCCCAAGATCGCATGCTTCAGAGGGAACATAAATCTTAACGGTATTTTTAGAATCCATAAAAAGGGTAATACTCATTTAATATTTTTCTTCTTCTATTAGGGGTTATGGGCTTTTCGTTTGCAACTATTTAGCCCTATTCTTATTTTTTTATCTCCATTGTTTTCATTTTTAGGTGGATTTGCTATTGTATTTCTTGTAAAAGGATCAAATGGTGTACGTTACGCCTTGAAAAGGATGTATGTAAACAATGAACATGACCTTAATGTCTGTAAAAGAGAAATTCAAATTGTGGTAAGTTCTATTCTTTCTTTAAAGTTTACAGTCGTGACAAAAATTTGGTTGTGTCAAACCGTCTGCCTTTTTTTATGATTTTTGCTGTGGGTTAGCCAATTAATTGCCCATTAAAAATGGGCAATTTTTATCTTGAAAGTTATGAGGCGTTCTATTTTATAAAGGCTAGCCTTTATATTTGAATTTAATTGGAGTCCAATATCTTGAATCTCAAAGGCATTGTCAAATTTTCCAATGATTGAAGTTGCATTTACAACAGGACATAAATGTAAAATTTTGACGTGCAGGCGAACTTTCTGGAGCATCTGCCTTTTGCGATGTGTTCTCTGGGCTAATAATTTAGAATGGGCAATCCCATCATAAAAGTTCTAAGAGCCATTACAAGTTGAAGAGTGGGTATGTTTGTATTTTACGAAAGCTTGCTCTTAGATTCGGATTTATTGAGAACCCGGTAACTCGACTGAATTACCGAAGTTGTATTTTCCTAGGGTATAAGTGTAAAATTTTGGCTTTAAGGCCAGCTTTCTGGAACATCTGCCTTTTTGTGATGTGTTCTCTGGGCTAATAATTTAGAATGGGCAATCCCATCATAAAAGTTCTAAGAGCCATTACAAGTTGAAGAGTGGGTATGTTTGTATTTTATGAAAGCTTGCCCTTAGATTCGGATTTATTGAGAACCCGGTAACTCGACCGAATTACCGAAGTTGTGTTTTCCTAGGGTATAAGTGCAAAAATTTGACTTTAAGACCAGCTTTCTGGAACGTCTGCCTTTTTGTGTCGTGTGCTTCGGGCTAACAATTTAACAAAGGACAATTTCCTCTTAAATGTTGTAAGAGTTATGAAGAGTTGAAGGATGGGTATGTTTTTTACTTATGGACTTTAGCCCTTAGATTTAGATTAGTTGAGAGCCCAATAACTCGAGTTTCCAGGGTATTGTCAAAATTTCGAGTTATTGAAGTTCGATATACCCTGGTTTTAAATGTCAAATTTTAATTTTTAGAAGTTAAGAGTGCCATTTTTCTAAAGCATCTGCCAATTTGTTACATGTGCTCTGGTAGAATGATAAAATATCAAGCAAATTCATCGTAAGAGTTTTAGGAGTTATGTGGAGTTGAAGAGTGAGTATGTGTTTTTTGTGAAGGCTAGCTTTTAGGTTTAAATTTAATTTAGAGCTTAATGATTCGAATCTCATGGGCGTTGCCAAAATTTCGACTGATGGAAAATTTTGACCTAAGGGCCAGTTTTCTGGAACATATGCCTTTTTGTTACGTGTGCTCTCGGCTAGCAATTTAAAAAAGGGTAATTTCATCTTAAAGGCTGTAAGAGCTATGAAGAGTTGAAGGGTGGGTATGTTTTTGTTTTATGCAAGCAAGCCCTTAGATTCGAAATCACAATGGTATTAGCCAAAATTTTTAGTGATAGAAGTTATATCTGCTTTTTTTTATGATTTGTATTATGGGCTAGCAATTAAAATAATGGGCGGTTTTCATTTTGAAAGTTCTAAAAGCTATTAAGAGTTGAAGACTGGGAATGCTTTTATTTTATGAAAGCTAGCCCTTTGGTATGAGTTTAACTCAGAGCCTGATAACTCGATTCTCAAGGACATTGCCTAAATTTTGACTGATCGAAGTTGTATTTACAACTGGGTATAAATGCTAAATTTTGAATTATGAAAGCCAGGTGAAGCAGTTTTCTAGGGGTAACAAAACGAGAAAGTGAATGTGTATGAGGTTCTATACTATCACAGCCTTCCTGAAAATGAACATATAGGCTGAGGCTTTAATAGATTCAGACTGAGGCTTTAATTGATTTTGGCTGAGGCTATAATATATTGCTGAAGCATGGTATTATTTTAAGGCCAATTTAGTCTAATACTGTTACTCAAATTATAAAAGACAGAAACAAAAACGAAGGGATTAATACTTTGGCTTTTTGTATTCTTTTTCCTTTTTTCTTTTTTTTCTTCTTGTATTTTGAAAAAAAACGAGTGACATTGTTTAATATTATTTTTAAAATATATTTTTAACTTGTGTAAGGAAAAGATGCATGAAGTTAGATGTGTGACAAACAAGTTTCATTTCATAATTTTAAAAAGACATTCCAAGAAATTTGGGACAATCTGTGTTTTGTTTTTTTTTAGGGGGGGGGGCAGCCGAGCCCTGATCCCGGTTGGGATAATTCAATTGGTACTCGTCTTGACAAAAAAAAACAAACAAAAACCAAGGAACTAATACTTTGACTTCTTCTATATTTTTTTGCTTTTTTTTTTCGTCCTGTATTTATTTTTTCTTCAACATTTTCTTTTCTTTTATCATAGTGTATTTTTTTTATTAACACCCTAGTTCTGACTAATTGTAAAAATGTCAGGTAATTCTTTTTCAATAAACTAAACACAATTCTTTTCGAGCAAAGTTTTTTGTGGTGGTTTTCAAATTTTGTGTTTTTAAATTATTTGGTTGTGAGACTAGAAATAACATAATTTAATTCTATTTTAGCATTAAGTTCAATACATTCAATGGTAAATAAAATTTATTCAATGTTAATCACAAACAACAGGTAAAACAATAGGGGATTTTTTTAAGATAGTGAAATGTACTCAAAACTGAAATGAATATCTCTATCCTGTATCAATCACTAAATGATTTATACACAGATTTAATTAAAAAGTATTTGACAAATTATATTAAACAACAAGTAGTCAATACCAGTGAACCTGTTACTAAAAGACCTTTGAGGCTAGCTGCCAAAAGGCAAGACTAGCATTGAAAAAATGTTCTTAAATTTTTATTTCACATGAACGAATTGCCTCATTCCGTTTCATTTAATTAGTCCTGGTTGAACTTCGTTGAAGGAACGATCCTGCTCAAAGGAATTAGCTTTTGCATTATTGACAAGATTTTGTTCGTTTTCGACCAAGTCTTATGAATTTTGAGAAAATATACTTTTTAAAAGATGTCCTTTCGCATGGAAACTATCAACTTTTTGGATTATTCACAGTTGGATTATTTATAGGAGTCTGAAATTATATTTCAGAGTCTGAATTATATATTATAAGAAGTTTGAAATAACTTGTTTGATCATACTGCCTTTCCATTTATAATTGAAAATGAAATGCAAATATAATCCCAGGTGAAACTTTATTGAGGCACTGAGCTAAAAAAAAATTGTAGACATAATAATACAAGGTCGAATATTTCGATACGCGTCCGGAAGCCTTTAACTACTACTACTAACAACTCACCGCAGCATCAAGCCACTTGAGGCCAAAACAAATACGCACGCTCCTCCTCCTTTAACAATAGGGAAAAAAGATATTTTTTTTTTCAACTATAATTTAAAGACAATAGTTTATAAAAGGTGATTTTGTTTAATTAAATTTTTCATTTTTATTTAGTGTTTGTGTTTTTTTTTACAATGTTTAAGCTAGTTTTCTTTAATTTTCTTATCTTTTATTTCTGTTAACACTAGCATAAATCCAGACTTTATGTTTCTTTGTGCAGTCTTTTGGGGAAAATTTTGTCCATAACGTAGACAGTGCCAAGCAGACTTGAGCTCTTCTTTGAATTCCACATTACGTACGTCTGTGTTACATCGTGGATAAGTTCAACATAGTAGCAACCCAATGGGAATCCGGCATGGCCGATTAATAATCATTAAAAACCAATTGATTAAATTTTTCTGAGAAGCATTCCACACTTGATCAGATCTGGAATCCCTGACTCGATTCCACGCTTTTTGAACAGTTTTCTTTTTTATATTCTGATGATGATTGTGATTATGTTAGAGGATGATTATGATGGATTTATGCGTCAGCCTAATGCAAAGAACTTGTTTAAGTGTCAAATGTTGCACCTAGCCACATAGCCTTGAAAATTACGTATGTAGTGTGAAATCTGCTTAAGAGGAATTTATTATTTCTTACACTTTTTCCTTACAGTCTACCCTTAATGGACATAAAAATTTAATTGGATATGTGGATTCAAGTACAAACCCAGTCGGAAATGGAGTATATGAAGTTTTGCTGCTTATGCCCTACTATAAGACTAATATACTTCAACAAATGAATAGTCGGTAAGTGGTAAAATTTGTATTTTTAAATAATAAATTTTTTATTTTTTTTAAATAATAAATTTATTTTAATAATTAATAAATGTTTAAATAATATTTAAATAATCAATGTTTATTTTAAATAATGAATAATAATTGTAGTAATATTTTAAAATTTGTAAATTTTTCAGCAACTTGTTACCAAAGAATGTTCGATACTTACAAGAGTGAAAACTCGCCCTAGCGGCGAAAAAAGAAATCACCAACGCCATCTAGCCTTTGGTGCTTTTGTACCGTAGCCTGAATTATTTCGTACTTTTGTTTTCAGGAATTACAAAATATATGGAGGCTAAAGAAATCAAAATTATTTTCACTTCAACCAGTTACTACGATTGAATATTTTGGATACCAATTTGAGCAAAACCGTAAAATGAGCACTAGAGAAAATTGAAAAGGAAGCATTAAAACTTATATTGTTTTTAATATGCTAATTATCTGGTTTATTAATTATGCTAATTATCTGCCAATTCCAGAATTATTTAGTGTTAAATTGTATGCAAAGAAATATCTTTATTGCAATTCAGAATGAACTTGGTCCAATTGGTTTTGAAATAAATTTATTAGTATTCATTCAAACCAGCCTTGGTAGACCCCCCCCAATCGCTGTGTTCGGGTACATATATAAAAGATGATATCCCTTGGTATAAAAAAGAAGAATAAAAATTCCTCTGACCCCTAAGACTGATTTGAAATCTGTACAAATCAAAACATTTTTCTTTCAGTCTACTAGCTTAAGCTCCGTTGATTTTGAATTAAAATCAAGCATTTTGCAGGCATCAAGACATGGCTAATTGTAGAAAAATCCAAGACCGGTTAGGTTAGGTAATTGGCGCTTGTGGCAAAAAAAAAACAAAAAAACAAAAAAAAAACAAAAAAAAAACAAATATCTTTTTTCAAAAAAAAAATCCTGCTATTTTGCTATATAAGAAAAATATTTTTGAAGAGACAGCTAAGACTCCGACTAAAATCATTTTGTTTTGAAAATCAATTTGGTGCTTTTCCTCAGTTTCATTGGCTTCTAGCAAGCATTAACGTTATTACACGTAGCCTAATCTAACACATAGATCACCATCTAGCATTTGGTGATTTTGTTCCTTTTCTAGCCTACCCTAAACTGTGTCATACCTATCTTTGCAGGAACAATAAAATATGTGGGAGGGTAATTAAAGCAGAATTATATCACCAGTAGACATACCAGCTTAAAAACGACTAGCCTAGTTAACCTGCCAAGATTTTCTTAAGCTAACATAGACGTGCTAAAAAAAAAAGGATTAGCTGTCAATTAAAGAGAAATTTCTGAATTTGGAATAATACTCAGAAAAAAAAATATGCAGATTAGCTGTCACTTGTAGGGAAGTTCCGAGATTTGACATAATCCTAAAAAAAAAAATAACCGAATTAATTATTACTTATAAAGTAATTTCGAAATTTTAAATATATCTTTAAAAAAAGGTTATATAAACTGTCACTTAAAGACAAATTTTGAAATTTTAAGTAATGAAAACGAAGCCCATTAACTGTCACTTGTAGAGAATTATGAATTTTGAAATAATAAAAAAAGAGAATAGCTTTCACCCATTGAGAAATTTTGAAACTTGAAATAAATTGAAAAAATCTAAAAATCTGCTATTTGAGAAAGTTTTCACCCCGTCGCCTTTGCACCATGCAAGAAAAAGTTGTTAAAATAATAAAGATCAGGCTTTAAATTGTATGATCCTAACGTTTAATAGTCTAATTTATGTTAAATGTTTAACATCTGTGTAAGACAGTTGTGTAAGACATCACGTCTGACGTCTGTGTAAGACATCTTCTGAAGACAATTGTCGATGTAACAATTGAAATATTCGTTGTGTTATCTGTTCAACCATATTCGAAAAATTTTAGAACACCTTAGACTACTTGACCAAAACAATTTTCACTTGCCCACTTAGACCGACACAAGAACCACTTGATAAAGCTGACTTAGAAGAGCATGCTGCTTTCCCATCGTAAATAAACAAAAAAGTTTGTTTCAAATAGTAAATATCAAACTTGGAATTGTCTATGATATATTTTGAGGTATTTAAATGTCTTTGATAATCTGAATCATCTGATGATGATTGTCGTGTGGAACAATCGTAATGATGATTGTCGCATGCTTCGTGTTTTTGGCTGTGTTTTAAACACAACGCAGTGGAATGTAAAGCGGCTTTTGTTCAGGTTTGTGTTTTATCTGCAGTGCTTAAGTACGCCACAAGGCATGTGTGCTGTCTGAAGTGTACTATTTGCAGCACAAGGCAGGGAAAAGGTCGTTGACAAGAAGGCCTTTGTTGTTCTTGAGTGGTTTGTGTCTTTTTTCTGTGTGTGTGTTTGTATCTCCTGTGCTTTGTGACTTTTCTTCCTTTTCTTCTTAAATGCATCCTTTAGCATGCATTTTGTATATAGAGGGCACACAGAAACACTTGGGAGGTTTTGAGAGGACAGCAGACAGCACACATGCCTAGTGACATACTTAAGCGCTTCAGATAATACACAAACGTAAACAAAAGCCGTTTTACATTACACTCCGTTGTGTTTAAAACCCAGGAAAAACACGAAACGCGCGACAATCTTCGTAGTGAGGGGGTACACTTAACTACGAAGAGCTGCTTTCCCATCGTAAATGAACAAAACAGTTTGTTTTAAATAGCTAGGATTGAACTCGAAGTTGTATATGATATATTTAAATGTGTTTAATATTCTGAAACATCTGATGGTGACTATCGAGTGAAAATCAATATATTCTTTGCCTTTTTCTGTCCAACCACCTTGGAGAAATTTAGAACACCTTAAACTACTTAACCAAAGCAATGACCACTTGCCCTCGTAGTCTAACACAAAAGACTGCTTGTGAATACTAACTCCTCCCTCCTATAGAGCTTTGCGGGTGGAATTTGTCCTCAATTTTTTTTCATTTTTTTTGCGATTTTGTGAGATTGAAGTGGCGTATAATATATGGGGTATTAAAATTCGTATCCCTTATATAAATTTGTGTCCCTGATTAAAATTGATATCCCTTGTATAATGTAAGGGATATTTAAATTTGTTTAATCTGAATTTGTTTAAATTTTTATAACGGGTCTGCTGACCTGTTGCGTGAACAATCGAAACGTTCGGAAGTATCTTCGGCTTTTTCTGTAAAACTAACAAGAACTGAAGACAGTTTAGACGATTTGAACAACAGGCTGACCACTTGATCGCTTAGATATTTATACCGACACAAAAGATAACTTCAGAACACTTTAACTGCTGAGGTTATTGTGCCTTTCCGTCATAGAAGAAAAAAGCTTTTCAATAAATAAAACTTTTTTGGAATTGACGCTACCTTGTCTTGACAGTGACTTGTTGCTATCTTCAAAAAGCCCTCATCTTTTGGAATTGTTTTGTTCTTGAGAATATAGTTAAAGTACTATAGTTATAATTTTTGTAGTCATAGTTAAATTATTGAGAATATAATAAATAATTTGGACAATAGGTGTAAAAAAAACTTTGTGAAGACTCTTTTGTGAAGACTGGAGACAAATATTTTATCCCTCCCCCAAACACAGAATTTCAGGCCCCCTTACCCCCCCCCCCCCCGCCTAAAAAAGTCAGCGCATCCTTGGTATCCAGTGGACTGATAAGACCAATGATGCCTTTATACGTGAAAAGACAAAGCAGCCGGTTGTGATCGATAGAATTATGACTAACCAATGACGTTATTGGGGACACATGGTGCGGATGGGCGAGGGCCGCCTACCCCATGATGTGGGGTGCTGGGTTCCTCCCGGCATCAGAAGACGGTAACAGAAGGCAACACTAGGCAAAGGCCTTGAGAAGAATGCTGCGCTGCTGAAATTGTCGCTCGAAGAACTTTGATCAAAAGTACAAGAGAGGTCGTCATGGAGAGTCTCTGTTGTCGCCTTATGCGCCAGCCGGCGTGGAAAGACCTAAGCAAGCTTTTAGAATAGGAAAAGGCTTTTCTGGGCCTGAAGTATTGAAGATTTCTTCGGATTTGAATCCAACATTTAAATTTAAATTTGAATCAGAAATTATAATTGTCGAAAAAGAAAGGTTTTTGTTTTGTAGTTATCATTAAGTTCAATTCGAATTACGTATTAACGTGTTTTTGTTTCTACTTTCAGAATAGGAAAGGGTTTTTCTGAGCCTGAAGTATTGAAGATATTTTGTGATATGTGCGAAGCTGTTTCTCGTTTACATCACTGCCAGACACCAATCATTCATAGGGATCTTAAGGTAAGAAGCTTTGGTAGGGATTTAGAAAAAATATGTGAAGATAGTAGGTATAGGGGAAGTAGGGACCTATGGATTCCGGTACAACAGAGGAAATTATTTATATACTTTTACGTGAATGATGTACTAGAGGAATTAATCCCACTGGTTTGCCCAAACGACGCCCTTACCAAAAGAAAAGTTTAGGTTTTTAAAAGATCCGTGACACCTTTTGAAAGAGCTAGACTTGAAATCCTTTGTTGGTAAGGACGGGCATTTGAGTTGTGCTATCGCTGGTTATTTGCTTTGGAACGGGAGTCAGTGGCGTAAAGCTCAGCCAGAAAAGCTCAGTGGCGTAAAGCACAATTTTTTATTCAGAGGAAAGCTTTCGGTGGGATTTATCCACGGAAAGTTTTGCGCGGGGGGGGGGCGATTTCCTGTGATGATTTAAAGAATGGTCAGAAATTAAATAAAAAACAAGTTTTTTTTTCAACTGAAAGTAAGGAGCTACATTAAAACTTGAGATGAACAGAAATTTTTCCGCATATAAGGGGTCTGTCCCTTCCTCATCCCTCGCTCTTTAGGCTAAAGTCTTAAAGTCCTTTAAAAATAATTCTTGTTCAACTATGTGAGTCCTTGTGTTTGAGTAGTCTTTCTTAAAGAATTGTATAAAAAAAAAAAAAAAAAAAAATCAAACTTTATCGTAAAGCACGAGGGTAAAAGAATGGTAGCCCTCCCCCTCACATATGGAATAATTTCTGTTCCTTTTAAGTTTTAATATTGCTCCTTACTTTCAGTTGAAAAAACTTATTATTTTTTTTATTTAATTGCCTCGTGGCGATTTTTTTTATTTTGTTTTCTTGGTTGTTTCAAAATTATGAAGCTTGTAGGGCATTACCAAATTTTTGTCAGTATTGTCACGCTGAACCATAAAAATAAATAAGCAAAACTGACTAGTTAAATTTGACAACTATTTTTCTACGTAAAAATTCAAATATTAACAGTTTATTGCTTCCCAAACACAACTTTACCTTCAAAGGAAAGCTACATATTCTTAAGGTGTTTCGTGTTATAGGTTTTGGTGGATTTTACGCTGGTCTTTCACCCCGGTTTATTTTTATTTTGCGGTCGCTATTACCAAAATCTACATTAGTGCGTATGGTATTAATCTAAAATCTACATTACGCTACTACACGCTGCTACATTGTGTGCGCTACTACAAAATCTACACTAGTGCGTATGGAGGTATTTTCATCAAAATTTTAATATCTCGTTTTCCTAATTTTTGTGATGACTGTGCAAGTGGCCAATTAACCAATTTAAACAATGATACTTGATTTCAACTGCCCTTAGTCCTCACCTTACCAGGGAAGGTAAGGATTAAGGTAACTGTCCTTAGTCCTGTCCTTAAAGGTTGTCACTGGGAATATAATATTATTCAAAGATTTGCGAAGAATCCCAAGGTTTGAAAAAAAGACCTGACGATATTAAATAATAATAATGCATAAACTTATTCTAGTATACTTTTAGCGGTTAATGTTTTAATAAAAGGGTATCTAAAAAAGAATGCCGGACTTAAAATTCTCTTAATTTTACCTGTTGTTGTTGGCAACATTGTTTTCCTCCTTTTTGTTATTACTGATTGTTGAGGTTGTTTTAGGTCTTGATTTATTGATTTAGTCTTGAAAGTGATAACACCTTTTTCTGGATTTTATGAACTTGAAACTCGGTAGGATGTTAAATTAATTCAGTGACCGGTGTTAATTGCGTGATCATTTTTTCAAAACATTTTTATACGGATTAAAAATTTTATAATCTACTGACCTAGTTCCTGCACATTTATTTATATTTTGTAAAAATGGTTTGAACTCGAGTTATATCAGTGATGATATTAGAGAATAACCATCAATCAGTGTGAATATAATATAAATAAATAAGACATCCGATATTTAGAGGCAATTACGCTGCGATTGAGATGGGGTGGAGAGTTGTTAGCAAGAGCCGTGGTACCCGCTGGGCTTGCCCCTTAAAATTGCGGGGACAAGGTAGACAGCCTTCACCGCTTCCCTTACTTCTCTCGCAAGGAAACCACCAGAAAAATATTGAATGAATTAAATTGGTTACTGGCACTTTTGCTTAATTTATAAAGCGTTTACCATTCTTTTGGATCTGGTAGGTCCTATTCTAACTGCCATACTCCTTTGAGTACAACAATTATTTTTTCACCTATGATTCCTCCTTAATTAGTTCAACATTCATTTAGCATTTGAACGAGCAAGACTTGTTGTGAGTATACTATACCTGTTTATTATGTCCAGAGAGGATGAAAAAAATTGCATTATTGTCCGGTGCTGAATTTTGTTCAGCAAAACGTTGAGAAAGGAATTGATGATGAGATGATTAAGAAGTTTGGTGCGGAGTTTTTTGACGTTAATGTATTGTGAAGGCGAAGAAATGGCTTGGGTCCAAGCTGTATCCAGAAGGTTTATTTCAGAAGCGAACTGGATCGAAAGCGTCACTGAGCCATCTAGGTGATATTCTGGACTTTATTAAGAATGGTAATACAAACGATTTTGAAATCCCAGTATTTGTTATTCTAGGCCCACATTAAATGCCATCAATATCAACCGCAGCTTATTCTGCTCTTTATTTAAAGATTGAATCACCTACCTGTCCAGTTAAAGAAAATCTCTAATATGCTTGAGACACCATATTCCGCTGCTATAATAGTCTTGCTACAGCCCCTTAAAACCTGCCAATAACTACTCTACTATTATTGTCTCTAAATTCCCACCATTTTTTAGGAATCTAACAAACCATAAGAACTCTGCTGATAAACTAAACGTCTAAATTTTAAATACCAATGCCTGGCTGTTGAGAGATAAGCTTTTTGTGAATATTGAGAAATCTGTCGCCTCTGATTTCTGTGAGTCTGTGAGGTCTGTTGTTTCGGGTGCTGACACGAAGATTTTGCTGAAGCGGTACCTCGGAATGGAAAAAGAAAACCTACTACCATTTGATTCGAGTGAATTGAAAATTCACTCAAGAGTGGAGGACGTAATTTGTTTGTGTTGTCCTGAACTATCAAGTTAGTCTTGATGGACTTGATTGGTATAAGTGACACGATAAAAAATGATGTGAAATTTGGATATATTATTTTCAGTGGTTATGACTTCATAAGTGCACTGTATTATTGCTTTAAGTTCAGATCTCTTGATCCTGCCCTAAAAAAATGCAACAATCAGATGGAAAAATGTATATACTCGGCTGGTAGTTATTATTTCTTCAAAGATACATCCTGTACCAACATCCCTAACTGTGTAAACAGCAGCGAGTACGCTGTTTTTGTAGAATTCTTTTTCCGTTGCTCAAGTCGTGCATTGTACCTAGTATGAAATAATGATGTTGGAAAAGGTATGGCTTGTATTACAGATTATAAACAAAAAATATAGGAAAGAGCTCATCATTAATAAGTTTTTGGACAAGCACAGTATTACCTGTGTTCGATAGCATCTTTTCTCATATATAATACCAACCAAAGGAAACTGAAAGGGAATCACGTTGTGTTTGTGAATACTGCATTATGTACGTGTGATGGACCTTCTATAGGCCATGCCTGTACTTTAAAATACGTTTCTTTTTCACCTATAATGCCAGTGCTGTTTCACATTGAAGAAAACATCTTGGCCACGGAAATCGCTAGTATGACGTGTATCAATGTATGTTTTCTTAGGTATCATAATTCTGTCCAGACACTGAATAAGATTGCCAAGGCCTGTAGTGTTTTGAAAAAAGTGCCAAAATCTGCATCATTTTTTGTTTACCAATTTATTGTGGCTGGGTATTTTAATGCTGCTATATTGAATTAAAACATCCGATTAGATATGGTGTTTCAGTCTTTGTCCAAGCTTAAGCCAATGGATAAGAATTGTCCATTTTCATTTATTCATCATTCTGGGAGCCATACTAATATAAATCATGTTCTTTGTTTTCCAAATAGATCAGTTTCAATTGTTTCTGTTCATAAAATCGAAAGTGATATTGACCACCTACCAATTTCCTTTTCGTTTGATATCTCTCTGTCACCAGATATTTCACGCATGAATCGTAGATGGTTTACCAGGTGAGATTAGAATAAGGCTAATTGGGCGCTCTACATTTCTACTCTGACAGCTTTTTTGTCTACTATAAAAGTCCCTTCTCAGCTACTTCAGGTTGGATCTAAATTTGTGAATGATAAGAATTTTTTGAATAAATATTATTTTGATATTATATCATGTATGAAGGAAGCCGAAGGAGTGGCTGTTCCTGAGGAACGTGTAAAATTTAATACACGGAAGCCTGAAGGGTCGTGGGACCCAGTTCTAAAAATAGTGAAGAATAAAGCCAAATTTTGGCTGCGTAAATGGGTTTCTTGCGGACGACCACTTAACAGGGTAGTATTTGAGCTTAGACAGAAAACTAAATTAGAGAATAAAAAGTATTTACGATCTGCAAAATCTAAAATTTGTAAGTTCCCGACAAGTAATTTAGATTGGAAAGAGCTAGTAAATTCAGTAAAAATTGATGATTTTTTTTCAACGAGTACCCCAATTAGCCCTGCTGCTAGGTGCAATTATTATGATCAGATTTTTAACACCGTAAACCATCTCGTTCATGCTACATTTATGAAGCTTCTTAATTCTTCGCTTCCTGCTTCACTCCGCCAGAACCAGATCCTCCCAGTTCATTTCTCTTCGGTGGTATAGCTATAAAGAAGCTCAAGTCAAGTTCTACTGATGGTGATGGCATAAGTGCCAAACACCTAAAGGTTGACTGTCCAGCTCTTGCCCAACATCTACAACTTCTTTTCCAAATGTGTTTATGTACCGCTTTTGTGCCTGAAAGTTTTTTGTACGGAATAAGTACCGCAATTTTGAAAAAAGGAAAAATTCCAAATGAGTGTCTATTTAACAGACCGTTAATTGTTTCCCGCAACATAAAAAATATTTTCGAGCGTCTCCTCTTCCCTCCAACTAACTCTTCCGCAAATTTTGATGAAAACCAGAGCGGGTTTTCAGCTGGGGTAGGTTGCCAGCAAGCACATCGAGTTTTGGCGAATGTTCTTACTGAGACGACTAAAAATGGATTCGAGTTACATTTATGTGCCTTGTATCTCTCCAAGACCTTTGACACCGTTACCCATTCCCAAGCTATTTTTCTCTTTTTAGTCACGGTATTAACATTTCGGTAATTTTTCTTCTTAGATATTGGTATTCCAATTCTTTTTTACGGATTGAAACTGACCTTAGTGTTTTCGAAAGCAAAATTCCAGTGCGGCGTGGGGTCCGGCAAGGTGCCGTCCCTTCTCCATCTATTTTTAAATTTTGTATATCATCTATTCTTTCTTCTCTCCCACCTGCTTGCATTCGTAATCCCATTAACATCTTTTATCCTGCTGATGCAGATGATATCCTTTTGATCAGCAGGACTAAAAAGGGGCTTTCCCTGTCTGTATCAACAATAGCATCTAAACTTCATACCATTCGACTTTCTCTTAATCTTTCAAAGTGTGAATATCTCTCATTTAATAGTAATAATGTGACCCCTCTAGTTTGCGGATCTTTTTATGTCCCGTCGGTTCCTTGTTTCCGGTGGCTGGGTATCATTGTTAGTAAAACACTAAAATCTTTCCGAAAGTTCGTCGTTGCTTATTGCAAGATGAAAATTCAGTCAAGTTATTCTAAAATTGTCGCAAATTGAGGTAGATACAATATAAAGTCTCTTGCTAAATTATATTTGGTTTTTACAGATCACTCGGTTTTGTTTCTGTCTGGAATTTATCCTATTTTTCACCAAAAAGATATCAGATCACTTCAGTCATATTATTTCCGGTTTTCCCGCTCTCTACTCTATCTGCCTCCATGGTATAGAAATCGGAATCTCATATCGGTTTACGGTCTTCTGGAGATTGGGTCACGGCTTACGGAACTTGCCAGCAAACTACACCAGTCTACATAGAAGCATCTGCCAGCCCACAGTGGCCTTACTCGTTTGCTGTAGTTTTTGTTCTTTTTTTTGTTGTTGTTGTTGTTGTTTGAAGTGTTGTTGAAGTTGTAATTTTTTTTCTCCGCAATAGTAATTTAAATAGTAAGTAATTAAATTAATTTAAATTATTCATGAACAGGTAATGTTCAAACATTTCAAATATGAAGGTCTAAATTATTAAATGATGCTCCATTCAGTCCTGGTCCCTTGTATTAAGTCTTGGCCTGTCTTTTGTCATAAATATTTTTTTTTTTTTGTTTTTTTTTTTTTATCTTGAACGTTTTCTCTTCTTTGGTTAATCTGCTCTTATGAAGTTTTTAAGTTTTATATACTCATGTATGAAGTGAATTATCTACTTTTTTCGTTATACTCCACAATTATCATTTTTGTATATGATGTGGGTTAAAAATAAATTATTATTTTTAATACTGTGCTTTTGTTTTCCAGGTTCATGTTTGTTGTGTATAGTCCCCTTTTATAAGTAATTTCATTTATAGTAGGATCAAATCCAGCGTTCTTTTTCAACAACCGAAAAATCCGAAGTATATATATACTTTCCCAAAGATCCGAAACTCAGAACCGAAATTCCAAGATTGTTGGTAAGTCTCAAAAACTGGCACTGAGTAACCGATTTTTGGATTTTAGAGGAAATTTAAATTACCCTTTTTTTAGGTTGAAAATATTCTTGTTGGAGAATCCGGGCATTACTTACTCTGTGACTTTGGGTCAGCTACAGCCAAAGTATTAAATCCTCAAACTCAGGGTTCAGCTAGTGTTGAAGAAGAAATACAGAAATATACTACCCTTTCTTACAGAGCGCCCGAAATGGTAGATCTTTACCCAGGGAAACCTATCACAACTAAAGCTGATATATGGGTAAGTAATTTTCTGCAGATTCAACTAAAATCTACTTCATTATCACCAAAATTATGCAGAGAAAGCGAGTAGAGAGTTGGAATATAATAAGTCCTTGAAAATGTTGTACTGTTCAGCTATCCAGATGGTCGCCTCACCTCTTCATTCCTTTGTTCCCAGTTTAAACGACTTAGCGTTCTTAACATCAGGTTTCAAAGATATTCTTGCACCCTGATTTCTCAAAACACCCCGAAAAATCTTACATTTTGCCAACATTTTTCATCTAGGATGATCAAATCACCAGCATAAACGAAGTCTAGGAGAGTTTTACTTTCCCATTTGAGTCCATGCTCTTCCATAGGACAGTGTCATGCTTCTTAGGACAGGTTCCATCAAATTGATTCATATAAGTGGTGATAAAGCGTGCAAGGAAGTAAGGGCAAAACCAGAAATCTGATTGGGTTGGGGGGGGGGGTAAAATCTAAAATCTTCTTCTTACGTGGACCCCTGCAAGGAAGTCATCCATGCAAAATGAAAATGTATTTTCTGCTATTTGTCTGAATTTTGGAAGGTCTCAGTGAGGGTTCTAGGCCTGGGCCTAGCTGCCTCCCCCCTCCGTTTTTCTGACATTTGACAGTAAATTCCTTTTATTTTATATTTTTACACCCCTATGGTATGCCCCCCCTCCCCCAGATTATGAGGCCTAAAACCACAACTTGACGGTCTTTCAACAGATGAATTCTTTGCTATATTCTTTTTTTTTCTAATATATAAAACAAACTACAGAGACAGTTCAGCAAGAAAAAAAAAACAAGTTAAAAATGCTGAGCATACGCAAAAAAAAAAACAACAAACAAATAAAGAATATGCCAAAAAACGAAAACGACACAAATAACGATGGAATGTACTAAAAATTCAATTCAATTCAAACTTTTAATTTCCTCCGTATACGAAGAGTAAAAAAATAAATAAAAATAATAGCCGCTAATCAACAGGCCATAAAATTATTTTAAACTATATAACAACAAGTACGCAAAGGCCTTCAATCAAAATTACCACACAAATTAACACTTCATTCAATAGATAATAAATTAACGCTTAAAATTAACACTTCACAAATTAACACTTCATTCAAAAATTAAATCAAATAAAATAAATTAAGCTTCGTGCGCAGCTCTATATAAATTATGAGAAAAAACAGGTAATTTGGATAAAAATTTCTTTTGCTTTTTCTCCAAAACATCAACAGGGTTTTTTATTTTATATGTATTCATTAAAAAAGTATTTGATTCAGATTTAGAAAAGCGGCAAAGGAGCTTAGCAAAATTAAAACGGGAGAAGCGATAAAAAAACTAAAATCTGAGGCAAAGCGACTGTATTATATACCCGAGCCAGTTATTTCCGAGAAAGAAGATCGCGAAGACAAATTACTGCCCTAAACTAGACGCCATTCTACTTTTAACTGCTTTGAAATAGAAGCACGGCATAGAGCTAAAGTTGGTCCATAAGGCACACCAAGATATAAAAAAGATTCCAATGGTTTTAAAATACTATCATAAATACAAAAAGAAATTTCTGAATTAACAAGATCATTAGCCTCAGGACCAAGAATTAAAAACTAACACTTTTCAGGGCGAAAACGAAGTCCATGCCCACTAAAAACATTTGCTAAAAAATCTACATTTTGTTGAAGTGACTGAAGTGATCGACTCAAAAGGAGTAGATCATCTGCGTAAGCAATCCACGACAGAACATAACCTTTACCATAAATAAAAGTCAACTGAATTTGATCAAATAGCCCCGAAACAGTAATATTGAAAATCAAAGGAGAAATAATTCTTCCTTGTCTCAGCCCCCTACATAACTTAACATTATAATCACTAAACTGATTCTTCCACTTAATACGAATACGAGAGGAGCCATACCACTTTTTTAAAACCAAAACTACTGGTAGTGGGACTTTATTCTTCAGAAGCGCAGTCATAGCCCAAGAATGGATAATTGAATCATACGCCGCCGCAAAAGCTAACGCAAGTGTATAAACTCTATCCCATTGCTTACAAAAGGATATTATTCTTGAAAGGAGGGTATGAGCAACATCCATGCTTAGACCCTTGCGGAACCCAATTTGATTCAGGCCTTGGTTACAAGACTCCAGATACTTTAATAAAACTAACTCAAAAACTTTGCTAATCTGGCACGAAACAGTAATCGGCCTGTAATCAGAACATCGATTCGTATTCCCTCCTTTGTTTTGAAAGGGGTGAAGGGGTAGCACGAGAAAAGCTAGTTGGAAGAACTCAAGAAGAAAGAATAGTAGTAAAAAGAGTAGCGAGGAGAAGGATTGCTTTGGGGGATGCCCATTTTATATGGTTTGAGTGTATACTATCATGATCAAAAGAATGCTTACTTTTTAGAGCTTTAATTGCTACCGTTATATCTTCAACAGAAACAGATATTTTACTATTTGGGCGGGGCTTTGAAATTTCTTCCGATAATAAAGAGTCAAGCCGTGATTCAACTGCCGCATCGCCGGATGAAAAAACATGATTATAATGAGTTATCCAATCATCTAGTTTCAGAGAACTATTAGAATCTGGTGAACAATTATTATTACGACGTCTAGAATTAACCAAACTCCAAAGCTCATTCTTATCACTAGTAATCCTTGAACCAATTTCATCTTTTATAATTTCATTATGCAAACGCAACTCAGCCCGAAAAATGCGTTTAGTTAATTTCATACCATCATAAAATGATCCAGATCGCGGTTTTCCCGCGCAATTCCAAAGGTAACAAGCTTGAGATGCATTCTTTTGGCTTTGCTTTAAAATCGGATTAAGGTTCCAACCTAAAACACGAGATCTACGACGGAAAGAATCAGTCGTAAATGCTTTATTAGCCCCGACTTTTAAACTATGAACAATTTCAATGTAAAATAGATCAATATCAATTTGATCAACATCCTTAGAATAATTTACAATTATTTTAGCTAAAAGAGCATCTGATTCTTCATGATATTTCTACACTTTTTCCCGATCCCAGATCATTTTATTTACATTTTGACTAAAACGATGGATAATTTTAAAAGATGGAATTTGAATATTTAAATGAAAAGAAAGGTAAAAATGGTCACTAATAGGTATATCAAACCCAACATGAACAGGCTGTGACAATAACGCTGCATTTGAAAGAAACACATGGTCTAGATTAGAGCAAGAATCAGAATTATGGACACGCGTAAAATCCGCATCCTTTGAAACTAAAGTAACAACCAAAAACAAAGATAAAAGAGCGGAGGAGCAGACATCAGAGATAGCAATGTTGCACTTAAAATCCCCGCAAATAAACTACTGGAAATCTGCTGGAACTTTCACCAACACTCGAGATAAGTCTAAACAAAAAAAATGGAAATCAAAATCAGAACCAATAGTATGATAATTTGTTGGTAAATAGCACGAGAAAACGATAATCCCTGGGATTCGAACAGCAACAAAATAACGATTAACGGCAACTACTGAAACTGGAATATTCTCTCGAATAAAAATGCAAACCTCTCCAGATGGGCGTTCACCTGTAGGTGTAGCTGGAGATATAAAACACTTAAACTGCTGCGACAGGCTCGAAAGAAGACTAGTAGAGTGGTCTAGGAGGTGATGCTCTTGCAGACACAAAATATCCAGATCGCGCAGCATAGACTGCAATACATGTTGTTTATCACCAAAACCATTCAGATTCAGAGATGTAATCTTTGCACTAGTCATTTTTTATTCTTTGCAACTTTTTCGGTTAACCGTTTGCAGCGAAAGCTAAATCCAGTATGCTCATGAGATCCTCAATGGAAGCAACAAGGTTCATTCTGGCAAGGGTTGTTCATAGAATGAGAGTGTTCACTACCGAGGCATTTGAGACAACGTTCCACGCTAGAGCAACCCGACGATATATGCTCTAGCGACCCGCATTTGTAGCACATTCGCAGTAAAAACTTATAATCATTAAGCCGGAAATGTTCGTAGCCAATGTGAATCCCATGACGCAAATAATGAGACTTAGCCGTCGCCAAACGGAAGTATTCACGATATGATTTTGAAACACCGATGCGCTGTATCTCTTCGATACCTTGGTTAGAAGCACACACACTCTCTGGATCGATCGAGAAGTCCAGTCGTGATAATAAACCGACAATTCTTGATTTCCGAACCTCTGTTTTTCTGACCTTTTCATTCAAACAGGCTTTCAAGTTTTCGGCGTCTTGTCTTTTCGTATGAATGACCCATTTCTGTTGCTGGGATCCTGATTCCTTAGAAAGTGAAATCCGCACTATACCATCAGCTCCATCCAACGATTTCAGAAAAGCTTCACGCTTTAAGGGATCATCACAATCTTGTGGTGGTGAATCTACTACAAGACCCACTGTTTCTTACTCGCTATTCAGCGGCGACCAAGATTTATCATTGAGTTTTTCTTTATGTATACAGCTCAAAACTTCTCTCTGTAATCCGTCACAACACTCTTTCACCAAAGCAGGAGTCTCCGCTACCTTACTTGTGACGTAATCAAGTTTATCAATTATGCTAAAAAGATGCCGGTCCCATAGGTTTCGGATCCCAGGTATGGCACGGCTAAAGTGAGCATTTTGATCCGTATCTATCGCAGGTATCGCATCACTTGCAGTCATAACGAATTTCAGATTTGGCAAGCGAGGGGTTGCATCCTCAGAAATAAGGATGTCTAAAATATCCTGTGACAGGCTTTGCTTAGCAGAGGGGCCGCGACGTGCAAGGAGTTTATGCGTGGGGTTCACTAGAGATGTTATGAGGCTTCTAGCTTGATAAAGATGATCATTAGAATAGAAGTTTGCACACGAAGATACACAGGAGGCGGACGAAATTCCTGACTGTAGACTGCCGGAAAAAACTTAAAACTGGTGAATAAACAAAGAGTCTCTGAAGAAGGCGGGATCTGCGGGGAAGCAGGTTTATCAGCAAATTTCTCGCAGCAGTCAGAGCACTGATATATTATAATACTTTCTTTCTCAATGCTCTGAAGAATTTCACAGCGGTTATGGCAGAGGCGACCACAACCCCCAGCAGATGTGTTGCAAATAAGTGTCCCAAATGTGTTGCAAAATATTTTTATCTTCAATTTAAGTTGATAAAACAATCAAGCTGTATTACGGGTCATCAAACATATGTTTAATGTATATGTTTTATGTTTATGTATTATGTTAAAACATATGTTTTATGTTTAACTAATCAAACATTTAAGCAAAACATCCGTTTAATTTTATATACTAAAAAATACTAACTTAGCCGCTTCTTAGCCGCTTAGAGGGTCCATGCAAGTAACTCACTTTTGGAAACCAAATTATATTTTAAACGGGCAAACTGTCTGCTAGCTGTGAGGAGGTATCCCAAGCTGTGAGGAGGCTTAGTGGAGGTATCACAACCGAAGTAAAAAATCAGCTGGGAGTAATAACGAAAGAGGAGCGTTTGACAGACTATCTATTTGATGCTGATGTTTGCTAGGTCTATTAAAAAAGGATTTTTTATTTTATTTTAGTAAGCTCATTTTAGAAAATAAGGAAACCTTTAGGGGCTATTAGAGCCTTGTGGAATATGAAAATAAAAATTGAATAGAGGCCAAAAAGCATTTAACACTACTGTTAAAGGTGCTAAACCTATTTATTTGAAAACGATGTTTCTTACGCCTATTGAAAAGGCAAAAAAACATTCCAGAAATTTGGTAACTTCCTTTTAGATGCCATGGAAAGCTTAAGGGGTTATTAAAACATTCGGGATATGAAAATGAAAATCAGAGAGAGGCCAAAAAACTTTAACATTACTATTAAAGGTTCCAAACTGATTTATTTGACAACGATGTTTCTTACGCCTATTGAAAAGAAATGCAGAAATTAGTAACTCCGTTTTAGATACCAAGGAAAGCTTAAGGGGCTATTAAAACCATTGGATTATGGAAACAAAAATCAAATAGGGGCCAAAAAACTTTAACACTTGTAGTAAAGGTGCCAGACCGATTTATTTGACAATGATGTTTCTTACGCGTATTGAAAAGCAGAAAACCCTTTACCTAGAACTAAAACCTTTTGGAATTAAAAATAAAGATAGAAAAGAAACTCAAAAATTTCTTTGCACTATTCTTAGAGGTGGCAAATGGATTTATTAGGTTTTGACGTTTTTAAGGTTTTTAAAAATATTTTCTTTTTTTTGTTGAATTTCAGTAACGGCCTTTCTCGGAACAAGACAGTCTTAAGAGGCTATTTAAACCCTTCAGAATTTGAGACATAAAATCCAACAGATACCAAAAAACTTTTAGAAGTTTTGTTAAAAGTGCTAAATGCATTAATTAGATGCTGATGGCTTTTAGGCCTATTAAAAAAGGAAATTATTGGAAGCTAGTAACCCGTTTTTAGGAAACAAGGAAAGCTGAAGAGGCTATTAGAACCTTCTGGAATTTGAAACTGCAAATCCAACAGGAACCAAAAAATTTTTCGACAATATAACAGAGGGGCCAAACAGATTAATAAGATGCTGATGTTTGTTAGGTTTATTAAAAATAAAGAAACAATATTTAAAATTTAGTAACCTCCTTTAGGAAACAAGGGAAGCTTAAGGGGCTATTAAAACTTTTAATATTTGAAAAATAAGGATCAAATGGAAGTTAAAAATAAACTTTTGACATAATATGTTATGTTTCCACAACATATTATTAACGTTACATAACATATTTTGTTACATAATATAACATAAAGTTATAATATAACCTAACATATAACATAACGTTACGTTACATAACATAACATATTAGTAACATATAACATAACATTATATGTTTCTATTTCAGATGGAAAAAAATGGTACTTACTGATGCATCCTTCCTTAACTTTCAGGCTTTTGGCTGTCTGCTGTACAAACTTTGCTACTTCACACTGCCTTTTGGAGAAAGTTCATTGGCCATCACTAGTGGACAGTATGCTATTCCTGAACCTCAGAAATATTCACCTCAGCTTAATGGATTAATTCGTAAGTTTAGTCGAGGATTGCATTTATTAACGAAGATGCAACACATATTTGCTTGTTAAGTTGCTACAATTAATATTATAGGTGCGTACGTACGAGGAGTGTGGGGGGGGAGGGGGTCGCGACCTGATATCTTAGGATGGTCACGGTTAATCCTATAATTTCTTTTGCATAATTCATTTTTTTTCTCTGTTTTGTTTCCCCCCCCTCTCCTCTTTGTGCAGTGATGTGCCCCTGTCCCAAAACTAATTCCCGTGTACCTCCCTGTACTAAAGCACATGTTTCCAACTGGGCTTTAGTTTTTTAGTGTTTTCTATAATTAGTTTGATATCCAGTAATTTACTCTTGAGCATATTATATATATATTGGCAAAGTTCAGTCTGTTCCAGTTCAGTTCCATCCAATCAGTTCCATCCAATCAGTTCCATTTAAATTAGTTGGTTAAGACTACAATTATTACTAATGTAGTAGTCGATTAACTAATTATTATTAATTATAATCAATTTTGTCGTATAATTTACTATTAGGTATAATTTATTATTATTAGTATTTATCATTTTGTCTACTGGTGCAATTTACTATTATTAAACTTATTTTTATCTATTTTTTAATTAATGGATTTCGTTGCACCAGAATCAACTCTCTCCATTCATTGGTCCAAATTTTGTCCCCTTGGGGAAATTCGAGCATAAAACTTGTTGAACTTGTGAAATTTCTTTGGGTTTCTATATTTCTAGATTTCTACAGGTCACGCTTCTAGATTTAGAATAGTTTAGCTGTATTCAGTGCAAGGACCCATACAAATGCACACTTGTTTTTATATATAAATACTAGCGAGAGTTCTTTTCTAATTAACTTTTAATTCTTGAATAAAGTTAGTTTCTAATTATTTTTAATGGACTAGCAACCCTTTAGTCTCTTTGCGAAGTGTTTAAGAAGGGTAGTTTTTGCAACAGCAGTAACTATATTTTCTTCTCGTTTCTCTATGTGTATACTTTGGATTCGTGTAGCATCTAATTTGCAGATCATCTTGGATTTTGGAATAGGTATCCTGAAGAATAGGGTGAATAACAAGGATTTTTTTTAATGCCCAGTTATAGCATCTGGGAGGTTTTCAGTTGTTTAATAAAATGAATTTCTAATTATTTTTAATGAGCTATCAACGCTTCAATATATCAGTTTGCAAAGTCTTTGAGAAGGGTAGTTTCTGTAAGAGCAGTAACTGTCTTCCCTTCTTGTCCCTACATTTATATGCTTTAGTATCACGTAGCAACTAATTTGCAGATCATGGTGGTTTTTGGAATGGCTATCCTAAAAGAACAGGGTGAATAACAGGGAAGTGTTTTATTTTGCTGCCGAATTAGGGTCATCGGGCCCAGTTTTTAGTTGTTTATAAAATGAATTTTTAATTATTTTTAGTGAGCTATCAACGCTTCCATATATCCGTTTGCAAAGTCTTTGAGACGTGTAGTTTTTGTAAGAGCAGTAACTATCTTCCTTTATCTACATTTATAACCTTGAGATTCGTAGAGCAACTAATTGGAAAAACGCAGTCCTTAGTTCCGCCTATGCCACCAGGGGCACCCAGGCCATCGAGGAAGAGCCTCCAATCATCCCGTTGTTTGCTACAGCTACCACGTCCTCCCACTCGAGTTGGAGTAAAATTTTAAGGCTGTTTAGGCCAGTACCGTAGTCTGTCGTAGTGTATTCCTGGGCCACCCCCTACGATGAGTGCGTTTGTGAATTCTCTGAGAACTGTAGTTTTTGTAAGTGCAGTAACTACCTTCCCTTATCTATATTTATAACCTTGAGATTCGCAGAGTAACTAATTGGAAAATCACAGTCCTTAGTTCTGCCTATGCCACCAGGGGCACCCAGGCCATCGAGGAAGAGCCTCCAATCATCCCGTTGTTTGCTGCAGCTACCAAGTACTCCCACTCGAGTTGGAGTAAAATTTTAAGGCTGTGTAGGCCAGTACCGTAGTCTGTCGTAGTGTATTCCTGGGCCACCCCCTACGATGAGTGCGTTTGCGAATTCTTTGAGAAGACTAGTTTCTGTAATAGCAGTAACTATCTTCCCTTCTTGTCCCTACATTTATAACCTTGAGATTCGCAGAGTAACTAATTGGAAAATCACAGTCCTTAGTTCCTCCTATGCCACCAGGGGCACCCAGGCCATCGAGGAAGAGCCTCCAATCATCCCGTTGTTTGCTGCAGCTACCACGTCCTCCCACTCGAGTTGGAGTAAAATTTTAAGGCTGTGTAGGCCAGTACCGTAGTCTGTCGTAGTGTATTCCTGGGCCACCCCCTACGATGAGTGCGTTTGCGAATTCTTTGAGAAGTGTAGTTTTTGTAAGTGCAGTAACTATCTTCCCTTATCGACATTTATAATCTTGAGATTCGCAGAGCAACTAATTGGAATACCACAGTCCTTAGTTCCGCCTATGCCACCAGGGGCACCCAGGCCATCGAGGAAGAGCCTCCAATCATCCCGTTGTTTGCTGCAGCTACCAAGTCCTCCCACTCGAGTTGGAGTAAAATTTTCCCATACTGTATTCCTGTGCCTCCCCCTACGATGAGTGCGTTTGCGAATTCTTTGAGAAGTGTAGTTTCTGTAATAGCAGTAACTATCTTCCCTTCTTGTCCCTACATTTATAACCTTGAGATTCGCAGAGTAACTAATTGGAAAATCACAGTCCTTAGTTCCGCCTATGCCACCAGGGGCACCCAGGCCATCGAGGAAGAGCCTCCAATAATCCCGTCGTTTGCTGCAGCTACCAAGTTCTCCCCCTCGAGTTGGAGTAAAATTTTAAGGCTGTGTAGGCCAGTACCGTTGTCTGTCGTAGTGTATTCCCGGGCCACCCCCTACGATGAGTGCGTTTGCGAATTCTTTGAGAAGTGTAGTTTTTGTCTATCTTCCCTTATCTACATTTATAATCTTGAGATTCGTAGAGCAACTAATTGGAAAATCACAGTCCTTAGTTCCGCCTATGCCACCAGGGGCACCCAGGCCATCGAGGAAGAGCCTCCAATCATCCCGTTGTTTGCTGCAGCTACCAAGTCCTCTCACTCGAGTTGGAGTAAAATTTTCCCGTAGTGTATTCCTGGGCCTCCCCCTACGATGAGTGCGTTTGCGAATTCTTTGAGAAGTGTAGTTTATGTAATAGCAGTAACTATCTTCCCTTCTTGTCCCTACATCCCGTCGTTTGCTGCAGCTACCACATCCTCCCACTCGAGTTGGAATAAAATTTTAAGGCTGTGTAGGCCAGTACCGTTGTCTGTCGTAGTGTATTCCTGGGCCACCCCCTACGATGAGTGCGTTTGCGAATTCTTTGAGAAGTGTAGTTTTTGTAAGTGCAGTAACTATCTTCACTTATCTACATTTATAATCTTGAGATTCGTAGAGCAAGTAATTGAAAAATCAAAGTCCTTAGTTCCGCCTGTGCAGCCAGGGGCACCCAGGCCATCGAGGAAGAGCCTCCAGTCGGGTTGGAGTAAAGTTTTAAGGCTGCGTCGGCCAGTACCATATTGTGCCGTAGTGTATTCCTGGGCCTCCCCTTACGATGGGTGCCCGTTGGTTACCAGTGGAGGTCGGTATTTGGAAGTCGCTTGCCATCCATTCGTAGGATATGTCCTCAGTATATCCATCTATGTTGAAATCATAATGTTCTTTGAAGTTTTTTTTTAACATCCTATGTTTAAAATAACTTTTGCACAAAAATCGTCATATAATCAAAATGAATGAAAATGTACTAACGGGTAAAACTCTTAATCAAGACAGCGAGCTTTGAAATTCTTCTTAAATATACAAATGCTGGTAAAAATCTGAAAATTTTGAGATTACATTCTTTATATGAGGGGGGATGCCCTCTCTTCAACCCTCGCTCTTTATGCTAACCTAGCTGTATGCTAACGTTCTTCATGCTAAAGTTTTATAATGCTATGCTGAAAGCATTTTTGAATGCAGTTGTGCTTGGGCAGTTGTTTTGAAACATTGAGGACAAAAAATCCTAGCTAGGAAGAGATGTTGAACAAGGGTAAGCGTATACAAAATAATTTCTGTTTGTTTTATGTTTTATTGTTGCTATTTATCCCATTTGAGAAATCTTTTTTGGGGGTTATTTAGTTTCTGCTTGCTTTTTATATCTCACCCATGATTACCCTAAATTTGAGCACCGTCAAAACCAGCTGTTTAAATCAATGTTCAATTTTTGTAGAACAATGTTTCGAGAAAAGAGCTCATTTATTGTATTTGACTTTTGTACGAAGTATACTTCCCCCACCTCTCCAAAATTTGTGCCGCTAAGTATAAGAATGTAAACTGTCATGTTACACAGAAAAATATTTTGTAACAAGAATCGAGCTGTTAACCCGCAGCACCCATATTACAGGCTTGATCAAAAAATATTTCCGTGAATGAAAGGTGATTATGTATCTTTTTTCTACCCCCCCCCCCCGCCCTTCCCAAAAAACCCATTTTCATAAAAATGCACTTTAAGGCTTCAGAAACACTTCCCTTCACCTACACAACGTTCGTGTTATCCCATAATAGCTGATCCGCAGTTATACGTCACTGTAGATATTTTTATCCAGCCTCAAATGAATTTACTTTGTGAAACAAAGCTTTAAAGTATATAAAAAAAAACACACAAATCAAAATGAAAAAAATCTTGGATCCCAGAATTAACGAACTCAAAGCAATGAAAACGAAAGCTGAACGCTGTTTTACATTTAATAGAATAATTGATAGTTCTTATGAGCATTTTCTAAAATTATTAACCGATGGTTGCTTCTACTCCAAAGAGGGTAGTGGATGTGCGGTAGCAGGCTCTCGCTGTTCGATGGTTATATGCTACCGAACCGAAAATAACAACAGTTCTCAAGCAAAGTTTGAAGGGCTCTTATTAGGTCCGGAGTATATGCTGGTAGGAGTCAAATCTCAAGCATAAATGCTCATTTGCTGTGACTCAATGGGCTGCTTGTTCAACATGGGAAGCATAAAAGCTTCCAATACAGAGCCACTTATGAGGTTCCTTCAAAAAAGTTTTGAATGTGAAATACGAAGTAAAATATGCAATACGAGTTGTTTCATACTACAGAGCGACTCGAACTTTGATCCTCCTCACTGGAGGAAAGGTCGTAGCCACTTTACTGTAGCAATTGTTAATTGATAATGTACTATCATGTTTGACGCTATTATCAAACAGTTGATACATCAAACAATTGGAACATCAATTACTTTAAGAGGATGCGGTACCTAAAACTCATTTTCCGATTCTCACCCTTCCTGTCTTGTCGGTAAAATGGCTCAAAGACAGATACTCTATTAGCGAGCTCTCAGGGGGAACAAGATCATTAAGATCATTCAAGAATTTGTGATTTGCCTAGTAAGAAAAGTTGACAAATTCAAATCAATTTGGTAAAGCACGTTTGTCTGTGCGACTGCATTGCACCTTGACGGAAGAAAAAAAAGTATAAGAGAGGGAGTGTTAATTGAACTGGTAATTTTAACGAATGAGGGAAATTTTATGCGGCGGTGAGATTTTACCGAGGAACATCTGTGGAGGGAAGTATCCAGGGGCATTATAGTCAAACGTACAAACCGCTATAAACGCACAAAACAGCTAAAAAAATCCGAGTTGCAGCGGTAGCTAGCAAACTAGTAAGAGACGATCACGTCCAATGTTAAGAAATATAAAAACCCTTAACTCCTAAAAAAAGAGTCGGATCAAAACAAAAAGTACACCATTAGAACCATCTTGTCGAAAACCCCTACATATGAAACTTTCTGTCCCTTGGCTTGAACAGCAAGGGAAATATATTTGCTTGAAAATCAAGATAAGTGGCAGCTACTATAGCATTCTGCCTAAATGGTATCTTTTTTTTTCTCCACAGATAGCTTGGCACTGGAACATCATAGAGATTGAAAAATCAAATTCAAAAGCGCTTTCTTTTGGTAGGGGGGAGGAGAATTAGCTGGACACTATAAATACATAAACAAGAAAGTAAATGGATATTTTCGATACTTTTCAAGAAAAGCCTACAAGGGTTTTAAGCAAACCTGAATGGGAAAATTTCAATTACAATTGCAGCTAAGAAACGTATATTTATGCATGTTGCACAGTAATAACAAACTTAGGTATAGATTCACTAATTTTTAGGATTTGAGACTTAATGCGTGGAGTATCTAAACACTAATGCGGGTGGGGAGGGGGTAGAATTAGCTGAACTCTATAAATACACAAACAACCAAAATCAAGAGAATGTTTTGGCAATTCTGAAGAACCCTGCCAAGATCTTATCCTAACCAAGGGGTCGGCACTGCGTGACGAAACCTTGAAGCTTCGGGAGCCCCCCCTTTTTTTGCGACCCTGCATGCAAGAAAGGTCTGTTACCTGTCTGAATTTTGCATTTGAGCAGAATATCTGTTTTGCAGATTTCACTTTTGTAACACAAAGATTGTTAAAGATCGCCGAAGATCAGTACCCTCTGGAAGTAGAAGGGGTGGAGATAGGTGTCTTAAAGTATCTTTTTATATGATCAATAAGGCTCTGGATATATTCTCGAGAGTTTCATTGACCTTGCTCATTCTGCTTGCCAAGATATCAAAAAGCCCGTAAACTAAAACATTTAATGAGTAAACTAATAAGAAATAAGAATGATTATAATAATTTAAACAATAATATCGATTCGATTTGAATAAGCACGATCCGATATAAACTCCTGGTTGGTACTTCAAAATTTAATTGGGTTATTCAAAGTGCAGAATATTCAAAGTACAGTCTTTTGCTTGACGAGGCTAATTTAATAAGAAGGAAAAAAAAATGCTAAACAAAACATATAAATTTTTTTTACCCAACTTTAATCCAACTGCTTCTATAAGACAGTGAAATGTTACTTCCCTTTTCTTGGCCATTCTATCAATCAAAGCGGGTGACAACACAGGGACTCCCAAAACAGCAACATCAATCAAATGATAATTCATTTAAACTGATTTCTAGTATTTGTCGAGCAGGAAAGGCTAGAACGTTTTTAGGGACTGCTTTTTCCTGGACTTACATCATAAAATTCTGCTCCAATTATTAGAAAAAAAAAAAAAAAAAAAAAACGTACTAACGTTGTAAGTCTCATTAAAACTGATTATCTCCATATCAGGCCAAAACTGAAAGAAATTAAATGGTTTCTCTAAGATATCTTGGAAATTCTGTTTCGGCTTTTAGTTTTCTGTCGCTCTTTCGGGTCTATTATCCAAGTTCTACAAATTACATCAAGACTGCCAACTTAATTCTAACTAGTTTGGCCACACAAACCAAAACGTTTATAATGGAAGAGATATGGTGGTTCTGTTTGGTATTAGTGGGCCTTAAAGAGCGGCTTAGGTAAAAGTGATGACAGTGTGATTCGTTCCTTACTAGGATTTCTCGCATTTTCATGCGACCTTTGGCATAATTGTTTTTGTCTCGCAATATTTCTTCCAAGAGATTCATTAAGTTGCGAGACATCTCCTAATTCAAAGGATATACAAGACGTTCTTTAACAACTTCATCCGGTCTAAAAGTCCACCGGGCCCTGACACTCGTCACGCAGCAAGCTTTTATATATCTGATTCTGTAAGAGCGTGTTGCAATAATCATCACATTTTTCTTTAGTTCTTACACAATGAGGTCACTTTTGTTATTATTCGTAGTGATTGTCGTTGTCGCTTATCTTTGAACCGTATATTCCTTTGTTCTTCACTTTTGTTTATGACTCGTTGTGATTCTCACTGTTGCTTATCTTTTAACTGCGTGTTTCTTTGTTCTTCACTTTCGTTTTTGATTTTTTCTGATCCTATTGTCGCACGTCTTGTAACCGCATGTTTTTTTGCTCTTCCCTTTCGTTTTTGACTCATTTTAATTCTTGCTGCCGCTTCTTGTCTCGCTGTCGCGTATCTTCTAACCGCATAATTCTTTGTTCTTCCCTTTCATTCTTGATTTGTTCTTATCCTCGTTGTCCCTGTCTGGTAACCGCATAGTTCTCTGCTCTTCACTTTCGTTTTGACTCATTCTAACTGTCGTTGTTGCAATTATTCTAACCGCATATTTCTTTATTATTCATTTATCTTCTAACCGAATATTTCTTCGCTCTTCACTTACGTTTTCATCACGTTGTAATTGTCGCTATCGCAAGTATTCTAAATGCATATTTCTTTGTTATTCATTTTTGTTTATTATTACTTCAGAAATTTTTCAATCCCCTTTGCTTTAGCTGCTTGGATTGGTCTTGTCATATTTGATAGTCTTGGTTGTTCACTTCCACCCATTGTGAATTTACATTATCCCTATTTATAATGAACTATACCGATCCTTTATGTAAGAAAAAAAGAGATACGGTCGATGCAAAATGTCATGATAATGAGTAATTTTTCAAGTCAATGTACTTTCTTTATTATTCAAGCCAAGGGGTTGTAATTTTTCTTTATAGGGGTTTCAGACGAGGCGGTTCTAATGGTGTGCTTTGTAGTTTGATCTGACAGTATTTTTAGAAGTTATGGGCTGTTATATTTTTTAGTATGGGACGTGATCGTCTCTTACTAGGTTGCCACTACAGCTGCAACCCTGATGGCACCAAAACCCTGAAAAGCAGCTTTTCCAGTTTTTTGTGTAGAAAAATTGATCTTATTAAAAAAATTAAATACGAAAGGTTCAAGATATAGCTATTTCCTTTAAAATGAGCCTTTAAACAGCTTTATATGATGTTCCAATGCCCAGCTACCTGCGGAAAAGAAAAAATACGGAAAGAAAAAAAAGGTGCTTTCAGTGCAAAATATCGTGGTGGTAGCCACTTTTCTTGTTTTTCAAGCCAATAGAATTTCTTTGTCATTCAAGCCAAGGGACGGTATGTATAGTTTATAAGGGTGTCGAACAAGGCGGTTCAAATGGTAATACTCTGTCTTTCGATCTGACACGATTTTTTTCGAGTTTTGAGCTATTGTTTTTCTTAATATGGGAGAAGATCGTCACTTTCTAGGTTACCATTACCGCGCAAACCACAATTACTATAAAATCAATACAACTGAGTACTAAAGGCGTGTGATAACCCAGGCACTTTTCAAGGCTGTTATGTAATATATGACATGTGGTATCATACCCCAGAGAAGCAAGAAGAAGAAGAATAAAAATATTATGGAAATAAAAAACAAATTTTTCATTGAAGAAAATATTATGGGCTATATTCCGTTCTTTAGTATAAACTAATGCTGCTGCATCTATTAACCAGGGAACAACTTGTCGAAAGATATTTGTCATGTATCATCTCTTTGAAAGATAAGCCCGTGTTGCATTATCTTGTATATAATGATTTCTTTAAATGCTTCAGTTACTATGGGCTATAGTTTCATTCTTTAATATAACAAAAGGTCAAACTTTAGAGTTAAGAGTGAGGTCTGAGGAAGGAATTGCCCCTCTAATATACGGAATAATTTCCGCTCGTTTTAAGTTTTAATTTTGTTCTTTTCTTTCAATTGAAAAAAACTTGTTTCTTTTAATTTAGTTTCTGACTATTTTTCATATATTGCCTGGAAATCCCCCCCCCGTGTAAAATTTTCCCTGGAAACTTCTCCCGTGGGAAATCCCCCTTTCCACCCTGCAGAAAGTTCCTCCTAAAAATTGTCTGTATATGTGTCAATAACAAATACTATATGTGAGCAATTTGCAAATTGCGTAACTTACAGCCCTTTGCCCAGCAGTTATGGGGGATCTTTTCATCCCCGAAGGAATAGTTATTGGCCCTTTCAACTATGCCAAATCAAATAGACATTTCAAAAGTTTGATTGAATGTCTTTGGGAAAAAGGGCATGGGAGAGTTAGTTGCCCAGCAATTTGTTTGGTCCCTTAGAAAGGGCACCTGAACTTTCGATTTTCGTACGATGACTCTCTACCTGGTCTCATGGGACCATCGGTTTGATAAAATCACCCTTAGGAAAAAAAAACTAAATAAACACACATCCGTGATCTTTCTTCTGGCAAAAAATGAACAATTCTAATTTTTGGAGATGAGCTTGAAGCTTATACATTAGGGGGTCTTTTAATTTTAATCAGTAGATAAATTACTAATAATATTAACGGGCTGGGAGGAATCTAGCCAATGTATTATCAATCCTCATCACTACTTTCTCTTTTTAAATATTAGTTTCTTTGAAAAAGGCTCATTAGAGAACTGATGACATAGCTCTCTGATTTGTTTTATCATCTGAAGTCTGTGGCACACATAATAGTAGTACCGTCACAATGACGTCATTTTAGTTATGAAGCCATTTCAAACTATATAAACATCTTAGTAGTGTATATAGAGTAACATCATTTTTTATATAAACGTCATATCTGGGCACACTATCATGACATTGTCTCACGCATATATTAAACGAGAGAAATAACAATAGAAACATTTATATAGTATAGCTTGATTCAGTGATTTTTTGTCTGAAGGAAAATGGGAAGACATAATATGTTTAGAGGACAGAGAAGGTCCGGGCCCTCAGGCTTTTATGGAGAAAAACAGCGCTTAGTTAATTCAGAGGAATGCTACGATCAAAGGATGGGTCATAAAAGAGAAGATTTTTCTCGGTTTCGGGGTGGAAGGATTGGTCATCAGAGGAAAATGGGGCAGAAATATCATCTTGATAGGCAGCTACAAGAAAATTTAAGTTGTGCTAGAGAAGAAAGACAAGACCCAAGGCGTGACTATAGAAAAGGAGGACCAAGGCATATTCCTAATGGTGTCGAACTTTGGAATAGAATTACTATCAAAAATGTAAAGGTTACAAAAGATGAATTGCTTAAATCAACAATTGAAGCTTGTCCTGAACCTTTTGTACCTGTATATTATCATATGCGTGGATAGTTTGCCTTTTTCTTTGTGGAATCTTCTCAAGCAGCTAGGGCAATACAACGGTTACACATAACGCTACCTGTCCAAGGAAAGATTGAATTTGGAGAGATCAGGCGTATGCCCATTCAAAACCTTCCTGTAGACGAGAGAATGCAAATAAAATTGACACAAGTTCTTGAGCGACGCTATGATCCACTAGCCCAATCCCTGGATCTTTCGAATTTTCATTATGACGAGTCGTTATGTCGGGAATACTACGTTCCTTTATCACGTCCTATGAATATGAAAGAACTTATGCGAATTATAGTAGGAAACGTTAAATACTTAAAAAAGTTGGACCTTAGTGACAACAAACTTCAAAACCTGGATAATTTGGAGATTCTAGTGGACAAATCTGTGGAAATAAAAGCATTGAACATCTCAAATAATAAGATACAAAGGTTGAACGTTTTCGCAAAACTTAAGGCACTGCCGGTGGAGAGTCTTGTGTTAGCTGATAATCCCATTGCAAAGAGGTTGAAAGAGAAAGAGAACGATACGTATCGCAGAGAAATTCGACGGTTCTTCCCCAAGGTGGTTGTGTTGGATTCTGATGTTTTACCTGCGCCAGTAACGTTTGATGTTAAACCTGATGATTTTCAGGTGCCCAAAACACAGCCGAAGTTCCTTGTTAATGAAGGAGTTAACGACGTTTTACATACGTTTGTCAATTAGTATTATCGTTTCTACGACCAAGGTCGAAGAAGTGAATTAAGCGAAGCGTACTACGAAGATGTTTTATTTAGTCTGACAGCGGGACCCCTACCTCAAAATGAAGAAAATCAGTTCAAATTGGGTGCATATTTTTAAGGAATCGAGAAATTTGGTGAAAATCAAGCAGTCGAGCGTCCGTACGACAAGAGTTCGACGTGGAAGATCAGAGACAATTAAACTGCTTGAGTCTCTGCCTAAATCAGTACATGACCCAGAGTCATTCCGTTATGATGTTACTGTTGTAACTGACACTTTGGTGTCAATAAATTTGAAAGGTGTCTTTAGTGAAGAAACTGACCCAAAAAGTGTTTTTCGGTGGAGGCTTTTACATCATAAACGGTCTTCTGTTTATTTCAAATGCGTCTCAAGCCCAAGAAAAGGTGGCCGTTAAGCCAGCACTTGGCTCACTGAAGATTGAGCCAAGCACTTCATCAGGATTAGTGTCAGTCCAGCAGCAGATGATAGCTCAGTTTTCTGTACAGAGCGGATTGAACGCAACGTATGCTCAACAATATCTAGAATGTCGTAATTGGGACTACAATGCAGCGGCTGAACTCTTTCAACAGATGGTTGTGGCAAAAGCTGTACCTCGAGAGGCTTTTCAGTGATAACGCTGCTTGGAATTGTATAAAAGAAAGTGGCTCATGAATCCCTTGGGAACTATATCCTGGTTTTTGCTGTTGTACTTGAAATTTAAAGACGGGGACTGGAAAAGAATTAGGTTGATTATATTTTTGAAGAGAAATAATGCCATATGAGAATGAGAGTGCCCAAATTCTGGACTGAGAGAGATGAAGCAGGGCAAAAGCGGCCCGTAGAGAGGCAGACGAAAGGGCTAGAGAAGCCCTTAGAGAGACAGCTGAAAAGGAAAAAATACCTGCAGTACATAATTTAAATTGCAAAAGTTATTTAAACTATAAGACACTATGTTACTATGTTAACTGCATAAATATTTAAGCTGTCTTAGTAACAATTTTGTGATTGAAAATAGAAAAGTTACTGCAAATTTTGAAATGAGTTTTAATTGATTTTAGCTTATAAGGTATTTGCTACATTAAAATCTATTATTATATTTTTGTTCAGAAAAATCCCACAATCTACTTTATAAGAGCGCAGATGGCAAAATGCAAGAGCTTTAAAAAAAAAACACTAGAAACTGAGTCTGAAAATAAAACCCCGAAAGGTGAAAGAAAAAAAAAACTAAGCAAAAAAAACCTGCAGCTATATGTAAAATTCATCTGAGTCACTACTATCTCAGTCAGTCGGTTTTACAGGGACAATTACTACTAAGACTGATATCCTCCACTTTTTAGTCATAAAATGAGTGATATTATTATTAATAACTTGCCAACCTAAAGATGACTTAACAGTTTCCTTATTGATTCTGAGCCCTACTCCCTGTCTATATATCCTGTTTTCCTGCCCGAATAACTAAAGACTATATCAACTAATTTCATGTTTCCTACCCCTGGAATATGAGCTTCTGAAACACTTAATAAGTCTAGTTCGAAGCGTCTGAGTTCGTCAGTCAAAATGTCGATACGATTGTTTTTAAAACGTAAATTAGCTAGGAAGAGGTTTTTCTGCCCCAAAAAGTCCACCATACAGATTAAACCCCAAAGAATTATACATTAATCAGAATCCAGTGCAAATGGTGTGTCGTTTACTAGGCTAGAATTTCCTCGAAGGGCGCTACTCCTCAAAGTTACCCCAGCATACTCGCAACGCATGTTAGTTTAATATTTCAGTTACTATGGGCTAGACTGTGTTCTTTACTATAATACGAAAATACAGTTTTTTTTTGTAAAAAAAAATTTTATTTTACAAATATGATTTTCTTATTTACAAAAGCGACTAGATGTAGCAATTTTCTTTAAAATGGGCTATTAAACATACCTCTACCATGTTCTGATAGCCTGCTAGCCCCGGGGAAATCAAAAGGAAAAAAAGACAGTTAGTTGGTTGAATATATGTAAAGTAAGTAATAAATCGATAAGAATCTAAAATAACTAGTTGTCAAACAATAAAATTTCAAACTAATAGAAGAAGAAAAGGAGCATATGGAGTAAAGAGAGAATAAACAATTTAAAGGGAAGTTAAACGTTAACATTCAAAACAAGGAATGGTTTAGAACTCTACCTTTCCATTTTGGAATGAATTGGATTGATTTTAGGGATGATTCATTACTGAGCCATGAAGGGTGAGGGATAGGCCTCGGGTTTATTAAAGGACTTGATGTTCAATTTTTTGACATCGTTCCAAAGATTTTTTCTCTGGTTTTTATTGTTTTAAAAAATAAAGTTGTGAGACAGAGTCATACTTTAGCGTAAAGAGTGAGGCGTTGAGGAGGGGACAGTCCCTTTCATATACGGAATAATTTCTGTTCGTTTTAAGTTTTAATGTCGTTCCTTAATTTCAGTTAAAAAAACTTGTTTTTTTTTTATTTCTGAACGTTTTTTAGTTAATGCAGCTTTTATTTTGGCTCACCGTCATTGAATAAGTAAACAAAATTTGCATAAAAATTTTACTCTTCTTTTGCTAAATAGCTATCTCTAAATTTAGTTCTGACGTAATTTACAAATTAACTTACGTAACTAACTTCTATATTCGCATATTTATCTTCTGGCAAAAAATACATAGTTGCAGATTTTTGCAGATATGAGCTTGAAACCTATGTAATATGGTTTTTTGATACTCTGTATCTGACGGTGTGATTTTCATTAAAATTCTTTTTTTTTGTAAGGGATGTTTCCCCCCTCTTTAAAAAATCATATAAATTGTTTCAGGCTCGTAGAGTTTAATCAATAATGATTCAATTAGTAAAATTTATATATTTATAATCAGCGTTTTAAGCCCATTATTTTGACACATTTATCTACTTAGCAGCGACATTTTTAAGATTTCCGATAACTATTAAGCTGTTACGGTTGTTTTTTTTTATTGTTTTTTTTTTTTTATTACGTATATGTTATTACGTATATGAGTCAATGCTTAGTCAATACCACGCTCTTTACGTTAAGAGTTAAAAGAATTTTTAATTCACAAACCCCTGAATCACAAAGGCCGTTTAATTAGAATAGATAGCTCTTTCAAAAGTACTAAAAAAAAACTTTATCGTAAAGAGCGAGGTATTGACTAGGGGGTGAGCTCCCTCATATACGTAACAATTTCTGTTCGTTTTAAGTTTTAATGTTGCTCCTTACTTTCAGTTGAAAAACTTGTTTTTTTATTTATTTAATTTCTGATCGATTTTTAAATAATGCTTGGAAATCTGGCGCCCCCTTCATAGAAATGCCCCTTACCCCAAAGAAACTTCCTCCACAGGATTATTCTCCCGATTAACCGCCTCCTTCAGCCCCCCCCACCAGAAATAAAATCCTTCCTGAAAATGTCTGTATACTTCCCAATAACCAATACAATATGTAAGCAATGGGCAAAGTTCATAACTTGCAGCCCTTCCCCTGGGAACTGTGGGAGATTAAGTCATCTTAAAAGACATATTTATTAGATTTTCGACTATGCTGAACAAAGTGGCTATCTCAAAATTTTAATTGGGTGACTTTGAGAAAAAAATGAGCGTGGGAGTGGGCCTAGTTGCCCTCCATTTTTTTGGTCACTTAAAAAGGGCACTAGAACTTTTAATTTCCGTTCCAATGAGCCCTCCTACGATATTCTAGGACCACTGGGTCAATACGATTACCCCTGGGGAAAAGAAAAAAGAAGAAAAAAATAAAAATAAACACGCATCCGTGATCTTTCTTCTGGCAAAAAATGGAAAATACCACATTTTTGTAAGTAGGAGCTTGAAACCTCTTCAGTAGGGTTCTCTGATACGCTGAATATGATGGTGTTGTTTTCATTAAGGTTCTATAACTTTTAGGGGTCTTTCCCCCTTTTTCGAAAATCAGCCAAATTTTCTCAGGTGTGTAACTTTTGATGGGTAAGATTAAACTTGATGAAACTTATATATTTGAAATCACAATTTAAATCTGATTCTTTTGATGTATCTATTGGTATCCGTTTTTTAGAGTTTCGGTTACCATATAGCCGGGTCGCTCCTTACTTACAGTTCGTTACCACGAACTGTTTGAAAAAAAAGTAATGGTCACATACTGCAGTATTTAGTCATAAAATAGCTCAAGTTAACATGGTATTCTTATGATGATAAGATAGCTCATCTTATTGATTATGTTATTGTAAACTGAAGACTGTCTGGATGAATACAAGATACTAGGACATATAGGATCTCCGTTATTGATGTCAAAAGTGAAGATCGACATCTAGCTATGGAGAGTTAATTTAAAGCTGAAATTTAGGAAGAGTAACTATCTTCCAGGAAGCTATTATGTTGCTGGACTCCAGGATGGGAATTTAAGATGCACTTTCCAGGAACAGTTAAACACTATGCTGGAAAGTTTAAAAGTGGAAAATGTGGAAGATTGATGGAATAGTTTTAGGAAAATAGTTTGTGAAGTGGCCGATGGTATCTTAGGGAAGAAAGTTAGGAACACAGCTAGAAATATTATTAAAAATGCTTGTGTTTAACAGAGAGGATGGGGGGCTTGTATAAGAATTATTTTAGTGATAGATTATAAGAAAATAAGAGGAATGTAAAGAAAGTAGAGCAAGAATTAAAATATGAATGAAGTAGGTGTGAGGGGGAGGCCATGGATAAAATCGCCAAAGATCTGGAAGATGCAGCCAGACGTCAAAAGAGTGAAATACTGTGCTGGCATGTTTATAAATTGAGAGGGAATAGTCAATCTGGACTTAAAGATAATCTGGTTAAAGATAAGAATGGGGCTGTAATTAGTGATTAGGAAAGAGTTAAAGAGAGATGGGTAGAACATTCAGAGAAGGTGCTAAACCATGATAGAGTTGCAGGAAAAAATGTAGAAAAGAAGGAAAAAGTTTGTGGCATTTTGAATTTGAAGGAAGAATTATTCTGTGTGGAAGAATTAGCCCCAGTTACAGAAGGTTAGCAAATTAGTGTACTAGAAGGCTTAAAAAATAAAAAGACCCAAGGTGCTGATACTGTAGTAAATGAGTTTTTTAAATATAGTGGTTATAAGTTTAGAAATAAAGTTACCGAAGATTATGAATATAATTTTTGAAAAAGAGGAAGTACCTCGTGATTTAGGAAAACTAATTAAACCCTTCCATTAGAAAGGTGATAAGCGTGAGTGTGGTAATTATAGAGGCATTAGGCGGTTTCTATCATTAGAAAATTAGTTATTATGATGATATCTTTTAGAATTAGAGATGCTGTAGATAAGGTTTTAAGAGAAAAACAGTGTGGTTTTAGGAAGGGTAGAGCATGCGTCGACTAAGTTCTTAGATTAATAATTGACAAGCACCTGAGTCATCCAACACCTTTAATCCTCAGTTTTATAGATTATGAGCAAACGTTTGATTTATCTGATAGAAGAGCTCTGGCGAAGGTCTTATCCTTGTTGTAATTCAATGTGATTTTTGTTGTTTCTTGTTTCATGGCTTTTTCTTTAGCTGTTGAGTCATTTATTGTCTTTGTAATCTTGCAATTAGCAAGAAGAACTAAGGAAACGAACCGTTTTTAAACGAAATTATAGATTTGTTGCACAAATAGTCGGATTTAGTTCTATATCTATTATGTCTTTTTCTAGGGGAGGGCTGTTAAGTCTGTATTAAATGACTGAACTGAAATATTTATATTACAGCGTTTATACTACTACTACTACTACTAACAACTCACCGCAGCACAAAGCCGCTTGAGGCCAACGCAGCTACGCACGCTCCTCCTCCACCCCAATCTATTCAGAGCATCCCTTTTTACACCCGCCCACGAAGTTCCCATTTAGTTTAAATCTTTCTTTATGGAATACTCCTACCCCAGATGAGGATGACTTGCTTTCCGTTTAGCCTTAGATGATTGCCTCAAAAGGACAATCTTCACCAATACGTTAACCTTCATCCGCACAACGGGCCCTAGGCATCTTAACCTTTCCTTTATTATTGCCCGAGAAAGCAGAATCGAACCACATTTTTTGTATAGCCTATTGTTTGAAATACAGTAAGTCAGCCGGGTGCCCAGAACAATCCTTAAGCAATTTCTCAGGAAAACATCTAGCAAATCTTCATCCGCTTTTCGGAGCGTCCATGCTTCAGAGCCATATTTGACCACTGTCGTCACTGTGGCTTCTAATATTCTAATCTTGATTTGCACACTTATCTTCCTATTCTTCCAAACTTTTTTAACTGTGAAAAATCACCATGTGCCTTGGCTATTCTACTTTAAACATCTTAACTGCTCCCACCATCTTTACTAATAATAGTACCAAGGTAAGTGAAGCTGCCCACCTGATCAATCTCTTCATTACCCAACGTCACCTTTTCATCTTGACTTATTCCTAGCCTTAGTGACTTAGTCTTTTTAACATTAATTTTAAAACCTATTCTAGCACCCTGAACTCGCAAAACCTCTAAAACTTCATTCATTTTGCTCATCCCTTGTACTATATTCTTATTTTCGAAAATAAAGCAAGAAAAAAATTTTAAGATGAAGAAATGGGACTATGGCCAGTAGAAGGAAAAGAAACAATAAAACGACACGGATATTTCCGGTGTTTAAAAGATGGTATAAAAATATATGATTATAACCATGAATGACGTCATACTAAGACTTTAAAGAATAAAATAATGTTGAGAATCCCTTTTGTGTTCCCATGCTGACGTCATTTGACATGACGTCATGTACCATATAAAACGATGCATGAAGTCAAGTCACTTCAGTATAGAAAGTTAATAGCTAGCGAAAACACTTTTAAGCATCATGGAGACAAGATCAGAAAAAGACGACAATCCTCAAGGCTTTAATGGCTTAGAAAGAAGAGGCAAGAGCCCAAGAAGTGAAACGAGTCTTAGTGCCCGCCAGGCTTATGAACCCTATGAACCTATTTACCGCGAAAGGCGTCATAGGAGTCCCTATGAGAAGTCTGAATATAGCCGAAATGTAAGAAGGACGAACAATTTGAGAGAGCAAGGTGAACCAAGAGTGAAGAAAAGGAAAATAGAATATTCCGAAGAAGTTAATAATAAAAAATGTTTTGACAGATCAAATTATGATCATAGAAACTGTTCAAATTTGAAACCCAATGACGCTTATAATAATGATCTAGGTAATGCAGATGATATAGCTAAAGTTACTCCCAGTTCTGAGGAGCTTGCGGAGGATAAAAAGAATGAAGGAAATAAATTCTACAATAAAAATTATTATAGAAGGGCTCTTGGCTGTTACGCCAAAGCCATTGAACTGTATCCGTGTGCTCCCTATTATAACAATCGTGCTGCTTGTTATATTATGCTGGGAATGTATTCACAGGCGCTGCAAGATGCCAGAGAAAGTGTCAAATATGAGCCTTCTTGTGCCAAGGGTTATTTCAGAATGGGAAAGTGTTTCTTGGCGATGGGCGTTGTAAACGCTGCGAAAAGCGCTTTTGACAAAGCAAAAGAACTAGAACCTACAAACACTACTATTGACACTCAGATGAGAACAATTGATACTCTCAATAAAATAGATAAAGATCTTAATATCGCTGTTGCAGTTCAAGACTATAGAAAGACTTTGTATTGTTCTGAAAGAGCCTTGGAAATTGCTGTGTTTTGCCAAAGATACAAGGTAAAGAAAGCTGAGTCCTTGACGCACCTTGGACGATATCAGGAAGCTGAGGAAATCGTTAATGACATACTAAGGTCAGATAATACATATGTTGACTCATTGCTGGTCCGTGGAATGTGTTTATATTACCAGGATAATATTGATTTGGCCTTTTCTCATTTCCAACAAGTACTTCGATTAGCGCCCGATTATGCCAAAGCCATAGAAACTTATAGGAAAGCAAAGCAGCTGGTGACGAAGAAAAAGGAAGGAAATGTAGCATTTAAACAAGGCAAATTAAAAGAAGCTCTCACCATCTATACAGAAACACTTACTATCGATCCATTGAATAAGCTATTCAACTCTAAAATATATTACAATAGAGCTGTTGTCAATTCTGAGCTTGGAAATCACTCTCAAACAGTTGACGATTGTTCCGCGGCTCTGAACTTGAATGATGGTTACATAAAAGCATTGCTGTTGAGAGCGAAATCCTACAGAAGTCTTGAAAAACATGAAGAATGTGTCCGAGATTATGAAGCTTGCATGAAGCTAGAAAAAAATGCAAATGGCGAAACCCGAAGACTATTGCAAGAGGCGAAAAAAGCATTGGAGAAGTCCAAGCACAAAGATTACTATAAGATTCTTGGAGTTGAAAAGAATTCCAGCGCCGATGAAATAAAGAAGGCGTACAGGAAACGGGCGCTTCTTCATCATCCTGACCGACACTCTTCCGCAACAGAGGAAGAACGAAAGGAACATGAAAAGAATTTCAAAGAACTTGGAGAAGCGTACGCTGTTCTCTCTGATCCTGAGAAAAAAGCCGAGTATGACACAAAACTAAACAAAGAGAGAAAGTGCACGCTCAGAGGTCAAGACCTAAATGATGAAGTTTTCATTATTTATGAATCATATTTTCGGGGTAACTTCCGTGTCAATCTTTAATTCCACAACCTTGTACATAGCTTAGTCTATAGCTAAATTTTGCCTCAATAGAAGTTTTTTTTGGCTGGGGGGGGGGGGGGGTAAAAATGTTCCAGAAAGAAGATTGTATTTTCTATCAGGCGTTCAACAATTGAGTATTAAACATTAAGAAAATCTTATCTAAAAACAGCAAAAAAAAAAGTCTGCAAACTTAAAATTCAGCTGTAGAAACAATCTGTCGGCTGTCAATTTCAAAATCCAACTGAAGGCTGAAGCTGTATAGTAGTGAGTGTGTACGATAATTCTATTCAACTTGCAAATAAAGTTCTTGACTATGAATAATGTAAGAAATAGTGATTGGAAAACTGCATTCGAAATGATTTAAACTCATTTCATAAAGATGATACTTTTTTGTCAACATATGAAGAACTGTGTATATTGCAATATTTGCAGTTGCATATTGCATCTCTCTGGTTTTTATGCTAAGTAACAAAAGAGACGAAAATAACGAACAAGAGAGTAGCAAAGAATTATGGTATGCAAAGTAATATTTGGCAGGGAAAGTCACTGGTGATAAATCGCTGGAGGTGGCACCGTGATTGCGTGATTTTCGGGGATTCGGGGAACCAAATTTTTTTCGGGGTGACGCATAGATTTACGGGGAAATACCCGAAATTTCGGGGATTGCGCAAGCCCTGCTTGATTTCTAATCAGGAAAATCGAAATACTAAAATACACGAGAAGAAAAAGCTCCGACTTTGCGGTTGACGCAATAAAGAATTGCCGCAAAATTAATGTAAAGTCGACCGAACGCCACCGCCTCTGTCGGCGGCGGCGTGCCTGCGGTGCGCTGGTGGCGTTGTGGCACTTCGGTGGTGGTCGACCGGGCATCTCGTCAGCGGCGTTCGGTCGATCTGCCGGCGCGGTGTCGGGGTCTAGTTGCCACACTTAGTAAAATTTTATTAAATTTAGTGAAAACGGACCTGAGTTATTAAATTTAGTAAATCGAGGTCAAATTTAGTAAATTTTTAAAACATTTTTAAATTTAGTAAGTATTTTAGTAAATTTACCAGAAATATGAAAAAAATGTTAAATTATTTTTGTGCCAAGTTTCATTCTGTACAACAAAACTCGAATATTTTTCTCTGTCTGAATTGATATTTTTTATTCTGTGGTTTCAGTTTCAGTCCTTCCCACCTTCATAGAATTTATATACACCTTAAATAATTCTGATATACCTTAAATACAATTTTGATACACCTTAAATACAATAATAGGTGTATGAAAGATCTTAAGCCGAACTGGCCAGCCATGACAAAAACCAACAAAGAGAAAAATCTCTAAAAAAAAACAAACAAACGAGACTGTGGCCAGTGGAGAGAAAAGGAAACAACAGAAACAAAACAACGCGGATATTTCGCCTGTATACAAACAAGGCGTCTTCAGCACGAAAGACACACAAGATAAAAACAAAAACAACATAAAACTAAAAACCAATAAAACCACCACAAAAAAAAAAACAACAAAAAAAAAAAAAAAAAAAAATTTAAAGTCGGCGCAAACTGATCCACGTAGGGAAAATATTGGAATATTTATTTAATTAAGTTAGGACACCAGAGTAACTGCGGAAAAAAAAAAAAACTGTAAATTACTTTAATTATTCAGTTGCGAAATAATCCTTTTGTTAGCTATTACTGAAGCAAATCGTTTTGGTCTATGATGTAAAATAGTCCCCTGGTTATGATCTAAAATCTTTACTCCCTTATTGATTTTGGAGTTATGCTTTAGAAGGTTAGCATAAATTGTGTCAGTTTATAAACTGGCCGTATTCCTTTTTCTGGAAAGGATAGACAACGTATGTTTTTTCATTTCTGTGGTTTCCCTGTCCCATTGGGTGTATCCCTTATCATTAGAAATAGCCAGGGCTTCATCAAATTTTACCAAATGATCTGGTTGAAGCCAAATATGCTCTGCTAAAGCTGAAACAAATGTTTCTGATGGCTTGCTTGATTTTAGAGTTTTTTCTATTGAATTTCGGTGTTGAATAAACCTTTTCATAAATTTTCGGTGAGTCCTACCAATACAGAGCTTCCCAATAGAGAATGGACTTTTATGTACCCTATTTCCTAAATTTCACTGAGCTACATCCTTACCAGAACTAAAAAAACTACCCATTGGCGATTGGAAACATCTATCAATACCAAATTTACGTAAAACCCGTGAAAGTTTGTCACCCAAACCAGGTACATATGGTAATGAAATGAAGCTTTTTGATACAACTAAATCTAAAGACTGAGAAACCTCAATAACCCTACTATTATGTTTAACCCGTCTATTTTTAATTATTTTATCAATGAACTTAATTGGATAACTATTACAAAACAAAATATCCTTCAAGTATAACAATTCTGAATCCAGAAATTCTTGGAAACAAATTCTAAAGGCTCTATCCACTAGTGAAATTACAACCCCCCTTTTTACCGACATAGGGTGGCAAGAATGAAAATTTAAATACCTATCATTGTGCGTTGGTTTTCTGTAAATCGAGAAAAGTAAATGGAGATCCCTTTTAATTAATAAAATATCCAGAAAAGGTAATTTATTATTATACTCAAACTCAACTGTAAATTTAATTTTATTATCGAAACTGTTTAAAAGCTTACATAAAAGGTCTAAGAAGTCCAATTCATGTTTCCAAACGCACATTACATCATCCATGAACCTGCCCCAGAAGCAAGGAGAAATTGTAAAACTGTTGATAGCAGAAGTTTCAATGGCATCTATGAATAGATTTGCTAATAAAAGAAAAAGAGAAGCCCCCATAGGCAACCCAAGAAAATTTGTCTATAAAACTCGCCTCGAAAACCAAAATAAAAAGAAATTCATTTACCAGAATAATTAGTCTCATAATGACATCAATATCCAAACTGGCTAACGTCACATCCTGTATTAAATCAAAGTGTTTTTCTAATTTACTTTTTAAAATATCCTCGCACCAAAATTTGAATACATGGACACAACATCAAAACTGCAAAGAATGGAACTCTCCTCCAGCGTGAAATTTTTCAACTTATTAGTAAGATCAATCAAATTTTTTAAATATTATTTTCGTGTTCCTAAAAGTTGACGCAAAACTACCAACAACCATTCTCTTAATTTTGAAAAAGGTGACAGAAAAGTTGACATAATGGGAAGGAGGGGGGATCCAGTCTTATGAATCTTATGTAGACCATAGATCTTGGGGGCCGAACAACCCCTAGGATAATATTTGTTATAAAACTGTGGGGTAATGTGAAAATTATTTTTCATTGACTCTAATTCCTTTCTTGTTGATTTTACATATTTATCTGTAGGATCAAAATCAAGTTTTTTGTATGTAATAGTGTACTCCAGAAACTTTCGTTTCAGCTTTAGCAGAGCATATTTGGCTTCAACCAGATCATTTTGTAAAATTTTACGAAGCTCTGGCCATTTTTAATGATAAGTGATAAACCCACTAGGACAGGGATACAACAGAAATGAAAAAACATACGTTTTCCATACTACCCATAATTAGGGATATATGCAGTTTTTAAACTGACACAATTTATGAAAACCTTCTAAAGAGTGAATCAACAATCAATAAGGGAGGAAAGATTTTAAATAATAACCAGGGGACTATTTTACCTGCTAGACCAAAACGATTTGCTTCAGTAAAAGCTAACAAAAGGATTATTTCGCAACTGAATAATTAAGTAATTTACAGTTTTTTTTTATTTTTCCTCAGTTGCTCTGCTGTCTTCGGTGAAGTAACTCTATATTAGCATATTTTCCCTACGTGGATCAGTTTGCGCCGATTGTACATTTTTTTTTGTTGTTTTTTTTTTGTGGTGGTTTTATTGGTTTTTAATTTTATCTTGTTTTTTTTTATCTTGTGTGTCTTTCGTGCTGAAAACGCCTTGTTTGTATACAGGCGAAATATCCGCGTTGTTTTGTTTCTGTTGTTTTCTTTTCTCTCCACTGGCCACAGTCTCGTTTGTTTGTTTTTTTTTAGAGATTTTTCTCTTTGTTGGTGTTTTAATAATATGTGTGTTCGGTGCACAAGGGTGTATGGTCATTTTTTGCTCAAAAGTGGTGAAAAACAGAAAAAAGGATGTACAGCACCCACTGAGGTGGTAATTCCTCACAGGGGAGGAAAAACTGACTCATGAAGTGTTTTTTTTTCTAATGTGTGGACAGAAACCACAAACTATTGAGTCCTCCGAAATCTTTTGACTGTTTTTTTTTCTAATGGTTGTTTCCTCCCAATTTAGGTAAAACTCACACTAGGCCTGTTGTTGTGGTGTGCTTGGAAAAATGATTCAAACATAAGGAATCAAGCTAGCCTATAGTCCATGCGCCAATAGACAAAAGGATGCTTATTTTCGGGCTATCTGTTGTCATGACACATGTGTCTTATGCAATCTGAAAGCAGTTTTTAGTCATGTTGAACCTGTTGATTACTCACCAAAAGACATTGAAAAACCTCCCTGCTATTTCACTGCTTTCTGACGATAGTTTCCAAAAAGAGTCTGAAAATCAATCAGAATTATGTAAACTAGTAGCTGAAGCCGAACTTCGTCTCTCTGCATGGATTGCTTCGGAAGAGGTCTCGGTTAAGAAGAGTGAAATTTTGATACCGTTAATGAATGTATGCTTTCCTGACTCTTCAGTTGCTAAGAAATTGCAAGTTTCTCAAACTAAAAAGACGGGGGTCATAAAGAATGGTCTGGGAGACTATGCGCTGAAGGAGCTAATGAAGAGCTTAGGAAAACGAAATTCGCTGTGATCGTGGACGAATTGACCTACCACTCAAGACAAAAATGTTTAGTAGTGAATGTGAAGTAAAAGAGGAACAATATTGTCAGGGAAGAATTCCTTTTTCTGTTAGAGGTTACAGATGCGACTGGCAGTGGACTGAAAGAGTTGATAGTGTCCTTGCTCAATGGCCATGACATTCCTCTTGAGAATATTATCGGTATTGCCTATGAAAATTTTGCAGTCAATACTGGAGACAGAAGAGGTCTTGATGCACTACTCAAAGAACAGGTGCCTCACCTGTGTACCTTGGGCTTTTTTAGTCACTCCTTGACACTGTGTTCTTCTCACGCTTCAAGACTCTTACCTGAAAGTGCAGAAGACTTTATTATAAATCTAGTCAACTATATTGGTTTTAGTCCAAAACGGGTTAAGGAGTATGAACAGTTTTAAGAGCTGACAAATATTGCCAAACACTGGCTGCTATCCATCAGTGCTACATATTGGTTGTTTCTTGTAGCAGTGGTTTAACAGAATTTTTGAACAGTGGGGTGCCTTGATTCAGTTCCTTGATGATCAATCTTACAAATCTGACACTGATTGGGCTAGTCGGAAGAAGGCATGGCCGATTTATCGCTTCATGAACGATCCCTTCTGCAAAGCATATCTGTTTTTTCTGTCTTTCACAATGAATAGGATCAATGTGCCCAATCTGGAGTTTAAGAGCAGAGCAATTCGCGGTCACAATACTCGAAGTAGCACCAGAAGTAAATTTACCTCGGTATTGAAGTGTTTTGTGAAGCCCAGTGTGATAGAAAGGGCTGCACAGAAGGAAATATTGAAACTCTCCCTGGAGGATCAGACACTCTAGAGTGTAATTCTTCCTCTGAGCAAATTGAACCCCGGGACAAACACCGTGTGTCATTTGTTATTGTCGGAAACTGACGCCAACAATTCTAGCAGTCATGCAAATTTTCTGCTGAAGCTTGCTGAATTTCAAAAAACTTCAGATTATATTATGTAGAACTCTGTAGGCAGATGGCCAAGAGGTTCGACAGTGAAGATGAAGCGCTAAAGAGTCTCGAGTCCATCGATCCCGCCATTGCTTTGAGCAGTTCAGTCAGAACACTCGTGCTGCTCATGGTTCGATTTCCAAATTTGTTGGGGAATGCTGATAGGGAAATAGAGGGAAAAAGAGACATCCTTGATGTGCAGTGGTCTGAATTAGAGTCTAGGAAAGACTTTGTGAAAAATAGAGTTAGTGACACAATTGAACCTGATATGTCCTGAAAAATTTGTGTTCGGGGAAAGATGGTAGGAGGAAATCGATATCTGAATCAGAACCGCGTTTCTCAGTTTTGTCAAACATGAAGACAAAGCTTTGGAATAGGCTAAAGATGGAAACTGTTGCTGCGATGATGCACACAAAACAAATGGTGCGCAGAGAAAATGAAAATGGGGGAGTAGTGACTTGGTCGATACCGCCACAGTTAGTATTAAGAATCTCAAGGTGGAGACCAAGAGAATCTTCTTTAACTGTTTATGAGAAGGTTATAGATTTTGTGGACATTGAGGAATAGTTCAGATTGCTTTTTTCCTCTGATCGTTTCTTGGAGCACTTACAAAGTTAACAACCTTGTTGAAATACTGAATGTGGATGAAAGTTTGTCCAGGCATGCAACTGGATGTAAAGTTGTCGACCACTTTTCCATTCGAGGGTGGTTTGGCTACCAGGAAATTGTTGCCACATTTGCTACTTTTCTCCTGCTTGCATTGCGTGTATAAAGTGGATTTGTGATGTGAGAAAATAATCATTTTAATAAATAAAGTTACTGTAAGGATGGTAATCTCTGAGTAGTAAAATAAATAGTTTTATGTCAATAGCTCTTCATCAAAAAGAAGTGATCGGCTTAAAACAATGCTAGAATCATCTGACGTTTTCTCTTGACGGCAGTTTCTTGTTTCTCGGGCACAAATAACTACCAATAGCAGTAAACTGCAGTCTACTCAGACAGTAAATTACTGTGTAATCCTTTATTCTTTTTTTTTATCCTTTATTCAAAGATTTTCATATGTTTACTGAAGTTGATTTGTTGATTTGTGATAAGTTTGATCTGTGATTTGAGAAGATAATTATTTTAATAAAAAAAAGTTCCTGTAAGGATGGTAATCTCTAGGTAGTAAAATAAATAGTTTTATGTCGATAGTTCATCATCAAAAAGAAGTGATCGGCTTAAAACAATGCCAGAATCATCTGAAGTTTTCTCTTGACGACACTTTCTTGTTTCTCGGGCACATATAACTACCAATAGAATGAAACTGCAGTCTACTCTGACAGTAAATTACTCTGTAATATATGGAGCTTGCACAAAGCAACAGAAGCATAGATGTATTCGAGGTTCTTGAGTGCTTCATCGGTGCCAGGACAGCATCCTGTAAGGAGATGGCAAGAAAAAGCCCCCAAGTACAGACAGGGATAACTAGGCGGGGCGTCGCTTGCAATCCGGTTCTGATAGAATCCTTTCTCCCAGTAAGATACTGTAGGAGTGGCGGAAAAACTTTTGCCCTTTTGAATTCACTTCTTCCAGGCGCAAACGAACAACTGTTGTCTGACTCGGTCAAGTCTGCAAGAAGTGATTTGAATAAACAGGACAGTAGTTCGCCGAGTGGTGAAAATTCGTAGCAGGTTGTTGTTCCTCTTTCTCCTACTGTCACGACCGACCCTCATGGAACGAAAATAGTCTAGAAACACCCTTAGAGACCCCTGAAGGTGGATATGGCTTCTGTACTATGCAAGCCCACTCCTGCCCTCAACCAATCAGAAATAGCTTAACGCTTTTTAGGGAAAATAAATATTTTGCTTCTCATAACTCAAACGAATCGATTTTGTCAGCCTAAGCAGCAACATATGTAGTTTTAATAATAATACAAAATAAATAAAAATACGAGTGACAAGCAACAGCGGCAGGTTTATTTGAAGGAAAACGAAAGAAAAGAGAAAAAGACAGAGAAAAGAGGAAAAGAGAAAAAAGAAAAAAGGAAAAAAATTGTGAAAATCCAAAATTTTTCCTCTCAGATTTAGTAAATTCTTCCTGGCCAGTGTGGCAACCCTGCTACTTGTTGTTTGACATACGGTCAGTCAAACGGGCTCCTATAACTATCCTAAGACATTTCCTCTGGTAAAACTTTTAACAAATCTTTCTATATGAATGTTCGGATATATTGCATCATATTTAAGCAAAGAAGGAAGAATTGAAAAATCTAACTAATCCGCAGGAGCCTACAGACAGGGAAATGGTTAGCCGGTACTGCGTTTTTAATGTAATAAAATGTTTATATTAATAAATAATAACTATTATTTGACCAATTGCCCCAAGAAGACATACTCTCACAATGTTAATACATTGTAGGCACACCTCTATTTAGAGGAGGGTGTCGCACCTTGTTCTGAAATTTCGAGAGTTTACGAAAGCTGTCGCTTTAATTTCTTAAATACTTTATTGTAAATCTGGCTATTCTTTTTGTTATTTTGTATTTCCCCCTCTTCCCAAGAAAATCCCTACTAAAGTATCTGATTGTAGGGAATGTGTTTGATCTTAGTGGGCCGAGGTGTTTGCTGTTAAACTTATCCTAGCAAACTAATTTTATGCAAACACCATTTAGAATTCAACGAATGGTTTATTATTGTCAGTTATATAGTTTTTCCAATAAAAATATTGAATCTAATACAAAATTATATTAGATCCCTTTTTTTAAATCCTCAATGTATAAAGAAGTTTCTTATATCCAGTTATATTTGAATCATTTATTCAATTTCAATTATTAATTCTTGTTTTCTTTCAATTATTTTCAATTACACTGTTTTCTAATTGCTTAAATGAGTTGTCTCTGACCAACAAGCTTGAACGTTATATTTCATTTTTCGCTGTTTCTAACATGAGAATTTCTTTTAGGATATATGCTAGAAGTCGATCCAGAAAAGCGGCCTAATATATTCCAAGTGGCATACGTTGCATTTAAGCTATCTTCGAAGCCCTGCCCTGTAAATAACCTATATGTAAGTAATCTCTTTGCTTAAGTCTAGAAGTCTCTTAAGTGCCTTAAATCACTTTGCCTAAGAATCCTTTTGGCCCTAAAATACCAGGGTAAGTACAAATAGAATCTGATTATTTTAACCGACAAAGACATCCATATGCTGTTTTGGTTGTAGAGGGTGTCAAAGGAAACGAAAAAGAAAAAAAAAAACTTGGGTGAAAATTTTAGCAAAAAAAAAAAAAATCTTAAAACTTGTGGCACCAAACGCATTAAGAAAGAGTGGCTTTGCTTTGAAGATAAAGCGTGGCTTTGCTTTGTGGCTTGGTTTTACCTTTGGGAATCAGTAGATTCTCAATGTTAGAATGCTTAAGGACCAAAAAGTAGCTAAATGCATTGGTAGATAGAAAAGATAAATAAAATCCCTAATCCCCACAAAGGTTCCATGGCCTGTAAAGTAAGGAGTCAAAAACAAAGCCATAGGCAGCACAATTGTGCTGCCTAATTAAAGAGCGATGTGGGCATAATGTATTATATTTTTTGTCTTAGGCCAGGGCACTTCGTATCGAAGGAATTGTCGTAGAAACATAGAAAAGGGCTCATTCGATTGGAAATTGAAAAGGCTAGTACCCATTTTAATGGTCGAAAGTGATTAGAGGGCAACTAACCCCCCTCCCATGCCAACCATTTTCCCAAAGACATTCAATCAAAATTTTTAGATAGCTATTTTATTCATCTTAGTTGGGATGTCCGGAAATTGTGTCTTTGAGGATGACAACCCCCAACAGCCCTCAGGGTAAGGGTTATAAGTTATACCCTGGGGGCATATAAGGTATATATAAAAAGGGTGATTGTAAAAAATCTGGAACGGGCTCATTTGATTGGAAATCAGATATTCTAGTGCCCTTTTTAAGATTCGGAGTGATCAGAGGGTGGATACCCCCCTCCCCCTGTACACCTTCTATTTTTCTAAAGTGAATCTGATAGAAATTTTGAGATGGCCATTTGTTGTCATAGAAACTTCGGAGACAGCTCATTTAATTGGAAATTGAAAGAGCTAGTGCTCTTTTTAATAGTCGAAAGTGATTAGAGGGCAACTAACCTCCCCCCTCCCACGCCTACAATTTCCTCAAACACATCTAATCAAAATTTCGATATAGACATTTTGTTCAACTTAGTTGGAAGGTCCGGAAATTATGTCTTTGTGGATGACAACTCCCCTACAGCCCTCAGGACAAGGGCTATAAGCTCTGCCCTGGGGGCATATAAGGCATATATAGAAAAGGTGATGGTATTCTGGAATGGGGCTCATTGGATTAGAAATCAGATGTTATAGTGCCCTTTTTAAGATTCAGAGTGATCAGAGGGTGGATACCACCCCCCCCCCCCACACACACACACCTCGTTTTTTCCCGAAATGAATCTGATATAAACTTTGAGATGACCATTTGATGTCGTAGAAACAACGAAAAGAGCTCATTCAGTCGGAAATTGAAAGGGCCAGTGCTCATTTTAATAGTTGAAAGTGATTGGAGGGCAACTAACCCCCCTCCCACACCCACCATTTCCTCAAACACATCCAATCAAAATTTTGAGATAGCCATTTTGTTCAACATAGTTGAAAGGTCCGGAAATTATGTTGTTGAGGATGCCAACCCCCCTACAGCATTCAGGGCAAGGGTTGTAAGTTATGCCCTGGCGGCATATAAGGTATATATATAGAAAGGGTGATCGTATAATCTTTGGAGGGGGCTCATTGTATTGGTAATCAGAAGTTCTAGTCGCCTTTTTAAGATTCAGAGTCGTCGGAGGGTGGATAACCCCCCCCCCCCCCGACACCTCATATTTTCCCGAAATGCATCTGATAGAAATTTTGAGATGGCTTTTTTTGTCTTAGAAACTTTGAAGAGTTCATTCGATTGGGAATTGAAAGGGCTAGTGCCCTTTTTTATAGTAAAAAGGGATTGGAGGGCAACTAACCCCCCTCCTACGTCCATTATTTCCCCAAACCCATCCAATCCAAATTTACACATAGCCGTTTTTTTCAACATAATTGAAAGGTCCGGAAATTCTGTCTTTGAGAATTACAACCCCCCAGAGCCCTCAGAGCAAGGGTTGTAAGTTATGCCCTGGGGGCATATAAGGTTTATATAGAAAGGGTGATCGTATAAACTTCGGATGGGGCTTATTGGATTGGTAATCAGAAGCTTTAGTGCTCTTTTTAATATTATTTGAAAAAAACTACGTTTTCTAAAGAGTTAAAGAGGCTGAGTCACAAGTTCGAACCTTAAAACGTACAGGGATGGGGCTGTGCCCTCCTCAACGCCTCGCTCTTTACACTAAAGTTTTTATTGTTAAAAAAAAGAGTTGTGAGAAAGTCAAACTTTAGCGTAAAGAGCGAGGCGTTGAGGAGGGCACAGCCCCTTTCATATACGGAATAATTTCTGTTCGTTTTAAGTTTTAATGTCGCTCTTTCAGTTAAATTTTTTTTTTTTTATTTAAAGGCTGCGAAAGCGGGGGGTTTGGGGGGCGGTAGCCCCCCATCTGTACCTTCTAATCCCTGTACGTTTTAAGGTTCGAACTTGTGACTCAGCCTCTTTAACTCTTTAGAAAACGTAGTTTTTTTCAAATAATTTCTGCACGTTTTTGTACAGTTTATTACTTATTATTGCTTGACTAACTGTTAGATGATTGTGTATTATTCTTTTCTTTCTCAACAGGGTGTTTTAAGGGCCGACCTTGTAACTCGGCCTCTTTAACTCTTTAGAAAACGTAATTTTTTTCAAATAATTTTAAAAAAAACTGAGTTTCTTTTTTAAACTTTAAATTCAGTATATAAAAAATTTCCTCTGACGGGGAATGGAACCCGGGTCTTCCGCCTGAAAGTCAGGAGTATCGACCGTTGTACCAAAGATACACAATTTTAATTGTATTTTTAGTACGTGGAATCTATTTTTGACGCAAGCAAATCCCCACAAAACTTGATATTTGGTTTTTGGAAAACAGGGAAGGAATGATCAGATTGAGCTGAAATTTTGAGAATAAGCTCCCAGGTCAAGGGAAAGCTTATCCTCTAAATTTCAGCCTGATCAAACAACGTTAAAGGGGGGCTTTTGTGGGAAAATTAACCTGGGCTATTATAGGGAAACGAGGTTTTTTGTAAATTTAAATTCGGGGGATAATTTTTTCGGTCTGAAAAAATCAAATGGCCCTAACAGGTCGAATTCTGCTTCGAATGAGTCCTCATTCACCCGGATCAGTTACCAACTGTGACCTGTAGGCGAGGCTAACAAAAAAAAAAGAAGAAAGAACTTTAAGTGGCTATATCTGGTTTTTGGTAAACAGGGAAGGAGTGATCGGATAAGCTCCCGGGCCCTAGGAAAGCTTAATCTCTAAATTTCAGCCCAATCGGACAACGTTAAAGGGGGACTGTGGTCGGAGGGTCGAAACTTCCGGCCCAGTTTACCCCATGAAGATAAAGTCGGAGGAGGATGAAATTTTGCACGTTTCTTAGTTGGAGCCTGGGCTACAAAATGCGATCACCGCTGTCAACCTGCGACCGCTAGGACATCGCTTAACATTGTGGTGGGTCGCCTCTTTATAGAGGCACAAGTGTGCCTCCTTGATTCAGAGTGATAAGAAGGTGAATACTCTCCCCCCCCCATATCTTGTATTTTCCCGAAATTCACTTGTAGGTATATTTACAAAATTAGTATTAAGCTTAATAATAAAGCTTCGTATTCAGCATCGTAATGAAGCTAGTAACTAAGCTTAGTAATAAAGCTTAGAATTTCTAACATTGTCTAAGTTTAAGATGGCCATTTTGAGATGGCCATTTATTGTCGTAGAAACTTCGAAGGCCCTCCAGCTCATTCGATTGGAAATTGAAAGGGCTGGTTCCCTTTTTATTAATCAAAAGTGGCCCCCCCACGCCCTTCAATTCCCAAAACATATCTATTTTGAGCTAGCCATTGTGTTCAGTTTAGTTGAAAGGTTTGGAAATTATCTCTTTGACAGCTCTCATACCTTCTCAAGACCAGAACATAATTTGCACTTTAATGAAAAAAAAATGGCTGTGGATTTTCAGTTTAGTATACATATACGGATGTATATTCCTTAAAGTTTTAATAATTTTTAATCTATTAAAGTTAAAACATTTTTAAACGTATTTTGTTTATTTCAATACAATTTTTTATTTATTTAATATTTATATATTTAATATTAATATTTATTATTTATTTAATACAATAAATAACCGAGTCAAACTCAAAACGAGCAAAATTAATATGAGTAGAGCTGACAAGCCCCATGCCTTCTTAAGACCAGAACATAATTTTGCACTTTACTGAAAACAAAATACCTTTAAAATGTTTTCATTTTTGTTTTTACTTGTTTAAAATGTTCTTACTAGATACATGAAGGGGGAAGTCCTCCCTCTTGTGCTCCAAATACAGCGCGAGTGTCTGGTGCCCTTTTTAAGAGTAACAAAAGATTGGAGGACAAGCAGCCTTTCTTTTAAGCCCATTCAGCCCAGTCAAATTTTGAGACAGCCATTTTGTTTATCATAGTAGAACAGTCCAGCAACTATGTGTTTAGGGATATTAGGCATGTCGACCACCCACAATTATGCTGTGGGTTTATTATCGTTTATAATTAAATTTTGCTTTAAAAATAAATCAGACGATATTGTATTAGATGGTTGTGAAGAAGACACATCGGCAGTATATCGAGAACGACTTGGGGTATTAGGTTGAAACTTTTGGGGATACTTCTGTTACTACTTCTGCTCTTACAATTTAAATAAATAGAGTGTAAGTGTATCGAGGTTGTCAAAGAGCATAAATAGAATCTTCTGGGAATGAAATCAAGTTTTATTTTTCAGGTCGACTTCAGAAGCTATAAAATTAAATTAAAAATCCTGTTTGTGTTAGGATTAAAAATTGATGAAAATGTTTCTCCAACATGCAAATAGCAACCCATACTTTTTTTGCTATAAGAATTTATATAATATATTTATAAAAATTTATAGAAGAAAACTGAAAAGATGTATAATAGTTATTTTTCTATAAAAAAGACTATGTCAATAAAAACGTAAAGAAATTTATTAAATAAACTTTTTCCACAAGACAAGTTTTTCAAAGAAAAGTAAAGAGCTCTAAGCCAAGAATGAGCAAACATAAAGTCAAATAATCTTCCAAGCATATAACTAACACAAATCACAATCAATAACTAAATGAAGTTCAAAACGAACAGAAATTACAATAAATAGCCGAGTCAGACTCAAAGCCATCAAAAATTAACATCAGTAGGTCTGATTAACCCCCATGCCTTCTCAAGACGACAACACAATTTACCCTTTACTGAAAACAAAATAAGTTGGAACTATTTTCACCTTTTTTACTTTCGTAAATCAAAAATTATCAAGATCTTAACGAAGAAATATCAGTGTTTGTCAATTTAGCTGACAATCCACGGTCATTTGTTTTTTTTTTTTTTTTTTTTTTTTTTTTTTTTTTTTTTTTTTTTTCAATAAAGCGCAAATTGTGTTCTGGTCTTGAGAAGGCATAGGGGTTATGCAGAGAGGATTGTAATGTTTTTCATTATTGGATATATATTTCAGTTTCTCATTCAATTGTAAAGAGTACCCCCCCACCCCCCCACCCCATTATTTAGACGTTTACAAAACCCTTCTATTGCGTATTCTCCATGATTTTTAAACAATAGAATGTCATCCATGTATCTACCCCAAAATTTTAGTAAAAAAAAAATATATGTATGAATCGAAAGTCTATGTTTCTACATAATCTACAAAACATTTACTAAAGGTTGTAAACAACGCCATCTGATATTTAGCGATATTGATATTAGACCCAAAACGGTTGCATGCTTGCCTTTTCAGGTATTTTACTATTCAGGGGAGGGGGGATGGAAATGAAGCAGAATTTTGTCATCTGTAGACTTACAATCTTAAAGCTGACTAGCATGCTAATTCTGTTCGGATTAAAAAAAAAAAAAAAAAAAAAAAAAAAAAATAGGTTCTCTCATTTAAAGAGGAATTTTTGAAATTTGAAATAATTATCAAAACAAAATGTGGATTAGATGTCAATTATAGTGACATTTTTTAATTTGACATAGTTCACAAAAAAAAGAAAAAAAAGTGGAGATTAACTGTCACTTAAGATAAAGTTTCAGCTTCAATCTTGTAAAATATCAGACTAGTTCTATCAGTTATTCTTTTTTCTTTGAAGTGTCTTGTAATTTTTAGTGAAGGTTTGTTTTTTAAGTTTTTTTTTTGGGGGGGGGGAAATATGATAAGCGACAGTAGTGTTTTGTCAGATTCAAAAAGAATATGAAACGGAAGGGTGAACAGGCACAACAAAAAGCTGATCTCTTTTCTTACTTAAAGCTCTTCCTTGGCAGCGTCGCCAGCATAGAGGGAACAGAAATCAGCGTCGTTAGTCCCCTTCAAAGTGGTCTGTTCTGAGCAAGGGTTGGAGCTTCGCTGGGGTCGATACTCCAAGGAGTAAGTCGATTGCGTATGTCATACTTTTGCAATTGTAGGACGGAGGAAAAAATAAGGGATAACTTAGGTAGCGTTTTTGTGTCCGGGTTTAAACAAACCATATAGTTGGGGTTGGCTCATCTCCAACAGTCTTATTCGTGGAACCTTTGGACCTTGTTCTTGGAAGCTTTTTGGAACCTTTTCTTTTGTGGTTTGGCCCTCCCTTCTCCGGGGGTAGATTGTTAGCTTTTGTTACCCTATATCCAAAATATTGAAGTGAATTTTGAGCTCGAGTCAGTGCTCGAAGTACATCATCTTGTCCAGAATGAAAGATCGGTCTCATTTTTTCAGAGCAAGATCATCGGAATTGTTTCTTCGTTTTAGAATTAAAAAAAAAAGAACAAAAAAGAAAAATATGGAAACCGGGTCTCTTCTAAAAATTACTTTATTTATGAACATATTAAAAAAGGAGGATTATCTAAGCTGTCTGAAATATTCTTTGTTGCAGTCTTTTATCGTATTCTGTAAATCATATTTTAAGGAGACAAGGTTTTTTTTGTTGCCTTTTTGACTTTTTTTTATATTCCTATATTCACGGCGCGAGGTACTTAAAGGTATCTCATTAAAAAAAAAAAGAAAAAAAGATTTTCAAAATACTAGTCTAACAAAAAAGCGGTCATTTTAGACCGTTGAGTATAAGAACGGTCTTTTTTTAACTAGAGGTACTAAAACATTTTACGCTCCCATCATGGCCACTTTGTTCTCTATATGGCAACTGTTATTTATATGGGCAAAAAGGCCACTTTTATGGCCTTTTTCTTCCAATAATAACCAGTTTATGGTACCTAAAATGAATCAAGTATGACTCTAGAGCCTCGGATAGTGGTTGAAATATTTCTCATCACCTAACTTGTATTTAAAAAAAGTAAAAGAAAGTCTTTGATTGTGCTTAAGGGACATCGTTTGTGTCCCTTTTCTCCATTGTTTGTCTTACAGTATCAATTGACCCTCCAACTGAGCCAATTTTTTTATAGCAAAATTGCAATCATAACTCCTTTTTCTTAAATTAAAAGATTTGTGCGATAAGAAATGCCTGATGCGCTGCTGGTCCTTTTTTCACTTTGGGCTATTAATGTTTATAACAACTGGTAGAACTGTAGTTTGAAGGAAGTAATAGATGAATTTAAATAGTAAACCCTTGAAAGGAACTGCTCTGAATGTATTTGAAGCGCTACCAAAGCCGTTCCTCGAGTACTTACTCCCAGACGTCTTCTCCTGCAGGTTATTGGAGTTAGATCAGTAATAAAGTGTTTGTCTCGCCACGATGCCACGAGGCTCAAAAGCTCTAGAGAAGAAGATATGTGAATAGATTTTGTAGAAGGCACCAATTGGTGCCACATCGATCAGTACCTGGAAGTAATTAGGGTTATATCAGTTCTTGAGTGTTGGTCTTGTCATCCTGATAAACTTTACCATGAGGATAGAAAACTCCTCAAAAGAAGGTGCTTGGATATATTACTAGAAGGTACTCGTTGATATCACATCATCATTGGTAACAGTTATTTGGGTCGAGCGAAATCAGTTCTTAGTTTTTGTCTTATCACCTGGACAAACTGTGCCACGAAGGTAGGAAGCCCTTTAGAAGAAGCCGTGGGGATATTGTTTCTAAAAGGGACCCATTGATGACACATCTGTAAAGCTCCAGCTGGGGGGCCCAGTATCAAATGGGATTCTGTATTTTGGAGATATTTTGTTTTATTCGAGTGTAGGGTTGAATAGTTAATTACTACTATGGAGTTTTCAGTCTAAATGTAAGGAATTAGAAATGAGATAGGAAAAGCTGTCTGAGTTGTTTTTTTTTATCTAGACCTAATATTAAAGAAAGATTAAAACTAATTGATTAAATTTTCTAAGTTTAATTGTTGCTATTTTTAATTTTGGTTAAATATTGAATTTAATAAATTAAAATAAGTATTTAATTTTATTTAAAAAATTTAATTATTAAATTTATATTCATTAAATTTATTTTTATAAAAATACAACATAAATATAATATTTATGAAGTAATATTAAATTTAATTTTTTATCACTTATAAATTTTAATTGATTATAAAGTTTAAATTTAAATTTTTATTGAAGTTAAGATCGTTAAAGTTTGCTGCAGACATGTTGAGCACAATTGAAAGAGGAAGATGTTAGGTTGAAAAAGGATCTGAGGCTAAAAGATTGAAAAGAAGAGGTCATTTTCAACAAGAACTGCTGGAGGCAACTAATCGTAGTTGAGTTGGTTGGACTAATTGCCTACCCTGTCGACCGTATTCCATATTTTATAGTGCTACCCAAAGAGCATTGGTAACTTATGTATGTTACCCATACTCTTTGGTGCTACCCCCATGCGGTTTTGGGAGCCCCTATTTACAGCTTAGAGCCACAGTTGGGAAAGATGAAAGAAATATGATAGGAAAAACTGCGTGACGTTTTGGGGTCTACGACGAATAGTGAAAAGAGCTTGAGAATAATTTACCACTTTTTTGAATTAGATTAAAAAATAAGTTTTTTCAACTGAAAGTAAGGAGCAACATTAAAACTTGAAACGAACAGAAATTTGACTTTTTGTTCCAATTATTTAAGAATGACTCCTGATGCACAAGGACAGTTTAATTAGAATAATAAGCTTGTTAAAAATTCAAATAACACTTTAGGGTAAAAAGTGAGGTACTGAGGAGGGGGCAACCCCTCACATACGTAATAATTTTGGTTCGTTTTAACTTTTAATGTTGCTCTTTACTATCAGTTGATTTTTTTTAATTTAATTTCTGATAGTTTTTGATTAATGCTGGGAAATCCAGCTCTCCTCCCATGGGAAATTCCCTTCCCCCACGAAAAATCCCCATGGAAAGATCCTCCCACCTCAGCACCCCACCAGAAATCCCCCTCCCCCGAAAATATCTTTATACTTCCCAATAATCAATACTATATGTTAGCCGTGGGCAAAGTTCATAACTTGAAGCCCTTCTCTGGGAGCTGTGGGGGGTCAAGTCATCCTCAAAGACATCAAGGAGGCACACTTGTGCCTCTATAAAGAGGCGATCTACCACAATGTTAAGCGATAGAATGTCCTATGTCCCAATGTCCTAGCGGTCGCAGAGAGACAGCGGTAATCGCATTTTGTAGCCCAAGCTCAAACTAAGAAACGTGCAAAATTTCACCCCCCCCTCCGACTTTATCTTCATGGGTAAAAGTGGGCCGGAAGTTTCGACCCTCCGACCACATCCCCTCTTTAACGTTGTCCGATTGGGCTGAAATTTAGAGGTTAAGCTTTCCTAGGGCCCGGGAGCTTATCCTCGAAATTCCTGCTCGATCCAATCACTCCTTCCTTGTTTTCCAAAAACCAAATATAGCCACTTAGAGTTCATTTTTTTTGTTAGCCACGCCTACAGGCCACAGTTGGCCACTGATCCGGGTGAATGAGGACTCATTCAAAGCAGAATTTGACCTGTTAGGGCTTTTTGATATTTTCAGACCGAAAAAATTATCCCCCGAATTTGCATTTACAAAAAACCTCGTTTTCCTATAAGAGCCCATGTTAATTTTTCCCACCACAGCCCCCCTTAAACGTTGTTAGATCGGACTGAAATTTAGAGGATAAGCTTTCTCCCTGGGGCCTGGGAGCTTATCCTCAAAATTTCAGCTCAAGCCGATCACTCCTTTCCTTTTTTTCCAAAACCAAATATCAAGTTTTGTGGGGATTTGCTTGCGTCCGTCAAAAATAGATTCCACATACTAAAAATACAATTACAATTGTGTCTCTTTAGTAGAGCGGTCGATACTCCTGACTGTCAGGCGGAAGACCCGGGTTTGATTCCCCGTCAGAGGAAATTTTTTATATACTGAATTTAAAGTTTAAAAAAGAAACTCAGTTTCTTTTTTAAATTATTTGAAAAAAATTACTTTTCTAAAGAGTTAAAGAGGCTGAGTTACAAGGTCGACCCTTAAAACACCCTGTCGAGAAAGAAAAGAATAATACACAATCATCTAACAGTTAGTCAAGCAATAATAAGTAATAAACTGTACAAAAACGTGCAGAAATTATTTGAAAAAAACTACGTTTTCTAAAGAGTTAAAAAGGTTGAGTCACAAGTTCGAACCTTAAAACGTACAGGGATTAGAAGGTACAGTTGGGGCGCTGCCGCCCCCCAAACCCCCCGCTTTCGCAGCCTTTAAAATTTTTTTTTTTTTTAAACTGAAAGTAAGGAGCGACATTTAAACTTAATACGAACAGAAATTATTCCATATATGAAAGGGGCTGTGCCCTCCTCAACGCCTCGCTCTTTACGCTAAAGTTTGACTTTCTCACAACTCTTTTTTTTAAACAATAAAAACTTTAGCGTAAAGAGCGAGGCGTTGAGGAGGGCACAGCCCCTTTCATATACGGAATAATTTCTGTTCCTTTTAAGTTTTAATGTCGCTCCTTACTTTCAGTTTAAATTTTTTTTTTTATTTAAAGGCTGCGAAAGCGGGGGGTTTGGGGGCCGCCGCCCCCAAACTGTACCTTCTAATCCCTGTACGTTTTAAGGTTCGAACTTGTGACTCAGCCTCTTTAACTCTTTAGAAAACGTAGTTTTTTTCAAATAATATTAATTAGATCTTCCGACTGTGCTGAAGAAAATGACTATCTTAAAATTTTCATTGGACAATTTTGGGTAAAAAAGAGGGGGTTTTTGGCTTAAAAAGAGCACTAGAACTTTTAATTTCCGGTCAAATGAGCCCTCTCACGATCTTCTAGGATCACTGGTTCGATATGATCACCCCTGAAAAAAAGAACACAAATAAATAAACACGCGTCCGTGATCTTGCTTCTGGCAATTAAATTAAAATTTCCACAGTTTTGTATATAGGAGCTTGAAACCTCTGCTGTAGGGTTTTCTGATATTCTGAATCTCATTGTATGATTTTCATTAAGATCACTTGATTTCATAGGGGTGTTTTCCCCTTTTTCAAAAATGAGGCAAATTTTCTCAGGTTCGTAGCTTTTGATGCGTAACATTAAACTTCATGAATTTTATATATTTTGAATAAGCATCAAAATTCAATTCTTCTGATACATCTATTATTTTCAGGACTCTGTTTCTTACAGTTTCGGTTACTATTGAGCCGCATCGCTCCTTACTTACAATTCGTTACTACGAACTGTTTGAAAGATATTAATATACCTAACATATTCAACTACAATCTATCGGGAAAATTTCAAGAAAATGACTTTGTAACGGCGTAGTAAACATTGCTGTTTATGCATTGCTGGAAGTTAAGGTCAATGTACAGAAAAAACTGGGTTAATATGACGCTAACGGAAAATTCCTAGTTCTAGATATAAAATCTGGCGTAGTGAAATATATGCTCGACATATTCAACTTCAATTGTAATGGGGAAAGTTCAAGAATACCACTTTATGACGAGGCATTAAACGTTGCTGTTCACGCATTGTTGGAGGATAGGGTCATTATATTGACAAGGTCGATGATATGACGCTAATTGATAATTCCTAATCCAAAGCGTAAAGTCAGGTAGCAATACTTATATAAACAAATCTTTCTCGTTGTTAATCTTTTAAAAACTCACCTCGTCTTCTCCTGCTAAATATTGAGAAAAAAAAACGATTACAATAAAATGAACTTTACAGTTCGAGATGTGGCACAAAAGTAAGCAAGAAAAATGGCTGCCGGAAATTTCCTCATTGAGGGATGTTGCGCTGTTAAGCCTGCGATGCCCCTCAAATCACCGGGCTAACGGTTTGGCAAAACAGCTACGATGATTTCGACACATATTATATGGCTTAAGTCCACTTAGCTTGTACATCATAAAGAAGATAATTAGGTGACTTGGATATTGATACCCAGGTACACGAATTTTAAAGCTCTAGAATGGTTTACCAAGTAACCAATAGAAGGTTAGACTAGGATGACAAAGATGAATAGTCGTTAGGGTTTTTTCTCAAAGCAGCCGCAACAGAGGCGTTAGTACATGGAAAAAAATGTTATCCAGTTTTTAGCATCAGGTAATTCAAGACTGACACATTTTTTTTATTGCAAAACCGGTTATTACTCCACGTATTTTCCTTTCTTTTTTAATTTTTTTTTTATCTTTTTTTTATCAAACCTGGTTTTGAAAAACTTTCAAATAGAAAGCTATTTTATTTATCTAAAGGTTTTTGACGAAATGGTTGCTTTTCCTTCATTTAGAGATCATTCTGGACGTCAGTATTTAAGTAAATGTGTTTGAAAAAATGTATTTCAACTAGCTTTTCCTCCATGCAGATGTCATTCTTGACGTCAGCATGGACGTCATTCTTCCAGTTCCACTGATTAAAAGGTAAGAAGGCTAAATACAAAACAGTGTCCCCTCGTGTCTTACGTCATTAATATGATAATGCCGTTACACTCACTATTAAGAATAAGAGATAAATTCTTCAAATTGATTTACAATTTCTTTCTAGAATGCTTTAACTATGGAACCAGATCAGCTAGTCAGTTTACCATTAGATATTAAAAAAGAACAGAAATCACCTCAGTCGACAGCTCATTTGTTTGCCATGCGTCCTCAAAAGATCACTACTGAGTCAACAACCACAGTGACACCTAGACAGAGACCAAAGCCTCAGCTCGGAGCACAGCCATTGACAGCGTCTGATTCTGTACGGGAACTTTTTCCATCTGGTACCAACGACCCTTTTGGCGGAGGAAAGGCTGAGGAAACAATACCGCAGTTTGCAGATTTTGGCGGATCAGTTGATGAGACTGTTGCAGGTTGGTCTTAAGTTTATTTATCATAAAATTTAATATAAAATAACTGTAAAAATCAGGCAGGGAGCCCCGCTTCTCTTGAAATCACATGAGTTTTTAATTTCCCATTAATTTCCACTTATTTAACTTGGATTTTGCTATTATGATGAATTTGCCTCTCAACCCCGGAATAAAATTACATTCGTAAATGGTTACATAAATGATAGTCAATATAATTCCGAAAGATAATAGACTCATCAAATGAACGATATAATTATGCTAGCTAAAAATTCATGAAATTTAGCATATCAAGGAGTTAAACAGAGTGGCGAAAAAAGTATAGACTCTATAGTAAGTTTGTAAGTTTGAGAGGATGATGCTGTTGCAGGGTGTGGCAAACTGTTGACTGTTGCAAAGGGTTGACTGTTGCAAAGGGTTGACTGTTGCAAAAAATACCGAAGTTTGCAAATTTTAGTGGATTTTAGTGAAGTTTGCAGATGCAGATCTCGATAATTCTGTTCCAGGTGGTCTTACGTTAATTTCTACTACTACTACTATTAGCAATTCACTACAGCACCAAACTGCCTGATGCCAACGCATCTACTCGCGCTCCTTCATCCAAACTATTTAAAGCCTCCCTCTTTATGTCCTCCCAAGAAGTTCCCATTTCCCTTAAATCTTTCCTCGTGACATCCACACACTCCATTTGGGGATGACCTCCTTTTCGTTCGGCCTAATTAATTAACTTGAGTTAAATACTAAAGTTAATTTGATTATATTACAGTTTACAATAAAATGACTTCAAAAATCAGGATGAGAGAGCTGGAAGCCACATGACTATCGTGATTTACCCTTATAATTCTTATAAGTTCAGGAAGAGGGCTTTTGAAGCCACATGACTGTCGTGATTTACCCTTATAATTTCCTTTTTTTCCCATAGCTTTTTCTATTTTTATTAATTTGCCTCCCCTTCCCCCGAATAAGTGCCTACATATGTACAAAGTTGAAAACATAATAGTTAAACCCCTAAAGATAATGGTTTCAGAAATGAACGGTATATGTTAGTTAGAAATTCATGAAATTTTGCAAATCATGGAGTTCACTGAAGTGGCGAAAAAAATTATAGATTCAATAAGGTACCCTATAAAAAGTATTGGTTTCATCATGGTTCATTTTTATAAAATGTTTGTGTAGTATATGAAGAACAAATTAAGAAATTGAATATGTAGAATACAAAATTTAATATGGGAAGATTCACGTGATACATATTATCTTTGAAAAAATTTCGACAACATATGGAAGAAAATAGGATACATATCAACAGGACATTCAGCAATTTTTTTGGAGTTTTTTTAAAGGGTGGGGGAAGGGTTTTACAAAAAAATAAAAATGCATCAAAAGTTTGCTTATATGCATTTTGTTACGGTTTTGCGAGTTGGACAAACATTTTTTTTGGCGAAGGGGGGGGGGGGTACAAACCCCCTAACCCCTGCCCCGGATACGTCCTTGCTTATCAGTACTTGCATCTGATAGTGGAGAGAGCCAGGTAATATCTTAATGGCCTCTTCTAGGTTTTTGTTCTAAGACATGTCTAAGCAGAAGAAAGGAAATTAAGGTATAAGGTTTTCTGACACAATTAAAATCCCTCCAAACTCACCCCTCTATCGAAACAAAAAATCATCTCTCCATCCCAGGATGCCAGAATATAGAAAGTCTTGGTCGAATTTTCATTTGGGGGAAGGATTAAAAATTTTAGTCGTCAATCCACCTAAGCGTTATTGCTCTAATTTCGCAATCAATTATTTGTCATAATATTAACTAGAACGGATCGTTCATTTCTTTCATGTATTTAGTTTAATATTTTAATTTAATATGTGTTTAATTGAATTTATTTTAATATCAGTGTGAATATTGCATATTTTATCTGTCAGAGTTTCTGATGAATGACTGGCTAAAAACTATTTTTGTTATATTTTTGTTTTTTTTTAGATTTTTGTTATATTTCATTAGATCTAATGATCAAAACTTGAAGTTTCTGATGAATGACTGGCTAAAAACTATTTTTGTTATATTTTTGTTTTTTTTTTAGATTTTTGTTATATTTCATTAGATCTAATGATCAAAACTTGAATAAGTCAACAGAGAAAATCATGCCGAAAAATCGAATCATCTTAGTCTGCAAATGTTGAAAATTTGACAAGATCCAACCTTACATGACTTTGGTGTCCTCTTTTCGAGTGTCCGACTTGAAAGTCTCACTTTTATCGGTGTCGTCTCCCTCATTTCAAAGAAATTCTCCCTCTACCGGTCCTTCATCTAACCTTTCCGTAGAAAACATAGGAAGTGAAGATCTCTGACACGATCCAACCTTACATGACTTTGGTGTCCTCTTTTCGATTTCCGACTTGAAAGTCTCACTTTTATCGTTGTCGTCTCCCTCATTTCAAAGAAATTCTCCCTCTACCGGTCCTTCATCTAACCTTCCCGTAGAAAACATAGGAAGTGAAGATCTCTGATACGAAGCAGTCTTTTTTTTTTCTTTTTTTTATATATATTCCAATATTCACGGCGCCAGGTACTTCAAAGTATCTGATATGCCGCTATTCATTTACCTCTTTCAATGGCCTCGAGGTGCTACTCAGCTATCTTGACTATGACGTACAAATACTCATTTATAACCTTCTATTTGCCTATTTTTGTAATGACACACACACAAAGTCTTGTCTCTTCTTGTTCATAGTTTTGCCCGATACCAACCTTTAACATCCTATTCGAGCGTTGCCACTTTGGTCCTCAGTAAGTGTTTTCCCTGACTTTAGTGTGGTTCCTCTGACTCGTTGGTTACGAATTTGAGGCCAATACTGTAAAATATAAATCCAAAATCAAAACGTGTTTTTGTAGGGTCTCTGTCCCATTTAAAAACTGTTAGCTTTTGTTATCGCTCGATTTTCATTTTTTTTAGCGTATATTTTTTCCTGTATTTTCAGCAGTAAATTTAAGGGCAATATTGCAAAGTAGAAATCCAAAATCAAGACGAGTTTTAGTAGAGTCTCTGCCCCATTAAAAAATTTTCAGCTTTTGCTATCGCTTTTTTTTTTTTTTTTTTTTTTTTTTTTTTTTTTTAAGTATATATTGTTTCCTGCATTTTCAGTAGTTTACCTCTTTTTGATATTTTATCTTACCTCCTATGGTAATTGTATTACTTATGTCTTACCGCTTTACATTGCCTCTCTTTGTTCTTTATCCTGCATTTTCTGCAGTTTACTGAACAAATTTCTGAAAAAAAAGCATGAATTCGATAAGCATTTTCTGAGTTTTTAAATTTCCAGTTGAAACAAATGTAATCTATAATTTTTTTTTGTAGATGCCACTATATACAAACCGCAGTGGCGTCAACACATATTAAAAACCATCAGCGCCATCTAAATTATTTCTCATTTCACATGCAAAAAGAAAATAGTGAGAAATTAGGTTAGGTTATAAAGATGGAGTTTGGGCGTTTGTTTGAGCACGTTTTTCAAAAATGACCAAGGAGTTTGAGAATAGACAAAAAAATTCAGAAATTTAATAGATAAAGTGTAAAACAATGAAAAAGGTGAAGATAAAGGTTACCCCCATGCAAAATCTGTTAGATATGATTATTCTGCATATTATGAAGTAAGAATTGTTTTCTTAACATGTTTTAAATTTCAATTCATCCTTTTTGTCCTGAACCAAAAAAAATTGAAAAAATTCCGATCAACATTTGTAGCTTTATTTAAATATTCCTAACATTAATTTCTAATTTCTATCCGCTTTTCGATTTGTATGTTCAGCTGTAGCATTTTGATTTTTCTTGATCTGTTATCTTGATGTTTAACGTGATTACCCAGTAATTGTATTTTCTATTTATGTTAAGTTGGAATTATAATATGAATTTATTCCTACTCGTGTTAGGTTTCAATAGTGGCTCTTTAATTTTCTTTATTTATTTCTCAGATCATGCAAACCAAAATAGTTCTTCAAGCAACTTAAATAACCCTAATATTACCTTTAGTTTCTAATTTTCTAGTAGTGTTAGGATTCATATTTTCCTCTATACCAGAAATGGGCGCCCATAAGCTGAATCACAGGGGGGGGGGGGCAAACCTCGTCTAATTGGAACTTTTAATGCTATATTATAGAAACCTCAGAACTAAAATATAAAAATAAGGCAGCATCTTTTAGCAGGGGGGGGGGCGATTGCCCCCCCTGACCCCCTTATGGGCGCCCATGATACCAGAATCTGTTATCTTTGTGTTTAATGTGATCAACCTTTGATAGTAATTCCTGTTTGTTTTGTGATTTAATTATTATATGACTTTATTTTTGCTCGCCTTAGGTTTTAATATGGTTCTTTTTTTGGAAAATGTTTTTAAATTAGTAGAATGTCTTAAATTATTATTATAATGTCTTTTACATTATTAATAAATAATTATTATGTATGATCATAAATCATACAAATCAACCAGTAGTTCTTCACAACACCAAAAGTTGGCCCATCATTCTCTTTGGATCATCTTTGGCCCATCTCACCTCAAAAATCAACCTCAAAAATGAAATGTTGTGTATCTTTACAAATTTTTTGTAGAAGAGCCGCAATCTGGAATTTTTCAACCTATTGGGGTTGATCCGTTTATTGAGACCCCTGATCGGGAACAGCAGGCCATGCGGCACAGAGATTTTGGATTTGAAGATTCGTTTAACCCCATTCATCCACCGGATGTTCATTTTAAAGTTCCTGTTCTTCCGCACCAGTCTGTCTCTGTTCCTGCTTTGAAGCATTCCAATGAATTAGTCTCTAAAGAAGGTAAAAGTCTAATTAAATAATGTATAAAAATCTAATCATGTGCTTTTTATTGGTGAAATTTTAGGAAATTTCGCCATTTTGAGGGATTTTTTGTCGAGATTTCTAAGAAGCTAATTAAATTTTTCCAAGAAATTAAAAGTTCCGAAAAAGAAGTTTTTCACAGAAAAGTAAAGGCTATTTTAACCTGAAGATAAGCAGATACAAATACTTGTTAAAATTCAAACTCAAAACGAACAGAAAGTAAATAAACAATCATAGCAAAAACATACAACAAATAATAAAACAAATGAATAAATAAATATTTAAGCGTGTAATGTACAATTAATATGTGAATCAAGCTTAAAACGAAAACGAAATATTTTGCTATTGAAGTATATATCAAACCCAAAACAAACGGAAATTAAATAACGATAAATAAAACAGTGATAGAAATTCACAAAAAATACCAGATATTTCGGTCACATATGCAGTGACCGTCATAAGTAGTAAAACTGTTGATGACGGTCACTGCGTATGTGACCGAAATATCTGGTATTTTTTGTGGATTTCTATCACTGTTTGTGAAACACTGTCTATTAAAAGGATTTTATCCCTATTTGAACTTTAATTTATCGTCATGGAAACGCAGTGTGGTCTCCGAAATTATCCACGAAATTAAATAAGCAATCAATGCAAATAAACATACAATAGATACTAATGTAAATGAATAAATAAATCTTAAAACATGTTAGACTTAAATTGAATATGCAAATCAAGCTTGAAACGAACAAAAATCACTACAAACAAGAGTTTGGGTATCGCCTCCTTTTCCCACTGTAAAAGTTTAAAACCTACTGCCTCATTGGCGCTTTACTGAAAACGCACAATATCCTCGATTTGTGGTTTTTACCTTAAGCGTTCTTGTAATTTCATGTTTTTATCATGTATTTTACAGATATTCTTCGGACTGTAATGTCAGTTTAATAGGATAGGATAATAGGATAGTCAGTTTAATAGGATATTTAGTCACTTTAAGTCAGTTTAATAGGATTAATAGTCAGTCTAATAGGATAGCGTAAACTACCAAGGACAGTGAAAATTAAATCTGATTGTTTGAAATGGTTAAGTGGACGCTTACTCAACCATGTATATATTACATAATTAAATAATTGTATTATTTATACTATAAGGAAATTATATAAATATATTAGTTATCGTAGAATTCAACTATCATAAGTATATAGTTGTGATTGTTATATGTATGTTTAAGTATATCTTCAATAATTAGGAAAATCGGAATTCCAATTTTTGGTGAAAAATTTATGCATATGTTTATCCATGTTTATCCATATGTTTATCCAACACATTTTTATCCATGTGGACGTGACTTTTGTCATATCTAAGAGACTGGCACTTTTCCCTGTGAAGTTAGAAACGTAATAATTTGGAGTCGGATAAACTTCTCAATAGTAAAACTTGTTTATGCTTTTACTAGAATGTCAAGCTAATCTGAACAAAAAATGCAAATTAACACGTATCATCCTTCTGGGACAAAAAACATAAACATAGAAAGAGGATTGAAACCTCTCTACCAGGATGAGGCGTTGCCTATAAGTAAGCAAAGGCATTTATTTCACGAAGGGAGGGGGGGGTTATAGAAAGAGCTAAAAGGGAGTGAACCACAAATTTCTAAGGTAATGCAACACTTGAATGGCTTCAGTCTTTTTCTTACATAAATCCTCTATTGAAAAATAACCTTGCAAAATACTTAAAAACCTACCTTGTTGCGCTTTTGCAATATAATGAAAGTGTGAATTGCACCCTTTCGTTTTAAGCACAATAATTTGATCTATTCCTTCGTATGATGATTTAAAGGTTAAACATGTATTTTCATTCTTAAATTTAGTAAAATATTGTACCTCTTTAAGGGGCTTCGTCAGCCATAATGTGTACGATTTTGGGTCACCTGCAGCTTAGTAATGGTATGATTATTTTTTTTAACCAGGCAGTTTGAGTTTTTCTTGCAAGAAATTTTTTTGAGTTTTTCAAGCTTTCCTTTTTTGCAATATACTCTGGCCATCTTATGGTCTTGAGTCAAACATTTGACACCGATAAAGATTCTTACAGCCAGCAGATGGGTTGGAATATTTTCAATGCCTTTTGTGGGCATGCTTTATAATTAACCGGCACGCAAAGGGTCGGGGATGGTAATAAGGATAGGATTTTTTGACGTTGTGAAATTCTTAGTTTAAATGCAAACTAAAACAAAACAAAACCAAAATAATTAGCCTCAAGCCGACAAGCTTTTTTAATTAGCTTTATTAATTATAAAACAATTAGCTTTATTGATATAATAAAGCCGACACTCGTAATTTGAATGAAATATGTGTCGGTTATATTGCTATTATGTCTATATTTTTATCTCTATTTGTCTACTTTGTTTCTCTCTCTCTCTCTCTCTCTCTCTCCTCTCATCTCTCTTTCACACAGTCTCTCTGTCTCTCTGACACACTCTCTGTCTCTCCCCACTCTCTCTCTCGTCTTTCTATCTATCCTTGTCCCTCCCTGGCTTTGTAAGTCTACATATTTATGCATTTTAAGTTCTTGTTAATGGGATTATTGTGCTGCTACTTTTGGTTGTTGTTTTTGTTGCTAATCGTATTTTTCTCCAGGATCTACTAGTCCTGCCCTGTCAAATTCTCCGAATAGCCTCGGCCATCGAAGAAATCTAAGTGATACTTCTGCCTTTGCCAGGTAAGGACGTAGAACAAAACGCAATTGCATGTTTTTTTCTATAAGGATCTCGTTTGTAACTTCGTTTGACTTGGAGTTTTTCCACGAAATTCAATAGATTTCTCTTTAGTCAATCTAATCCGTTTAGTTAGTTTGCGAGTATATTTTTTATTTATATATCCACTTGTTTTGTTATTTGTATTTCTTTTTTGTGTGTTTCCTATAGTTCGTTGATTTGTGTTTTAATTGTGCATTCGTTCCTTTAGTATACATTTTTGTGTAGCAAAAGCAGGGCTGTGAAGTCAGAGTCGTGGAGTTGAAGTTTTAGTACATTTTTGCTGGATGAAATCAGAGTCGGAGGTGGAGTCGGTAAACTGAAAATGTCTGGAGTTGGAGTTTGAGTCGCATTCGGTTATAACTTAAAAAATCTAGTTAAATGTAGATTTCGAACAGGGCTCTGAAGTCGGAGTTTTAGTATATTTTGCTGAAGCGACCTGTGCCAATGCGTGAATAGTAACTGAACCTCTAAAAAATTGGATTTTGATGACAATTACTTTATGAAAAGATTGGCGTTGATTCCGTGTATAGTATGTAAAATTCGTAAAATTTAACACACAGTAGACAGAATATATAGTATCGACAAACGATATACTCTCTATTAAAAATGAGTGACAGATTTAAAACCACACAAGATTCATACTCCGCCTTCGTGCACGCGCGATTCCGATGTACCCATTACGAGAAGCCTATGGAAAAACATGTTTTTTTGTCCGATCACTAGCAACTAAACTAAGGTTCTGACGTATATTCCCAGGATCAGTACGCGCGGTATGAAATGTGTTGTCATGTTTGGAAAAAGAAGAGGCTACAGTCTACTGTGATTAAACATTACCATACAAAGCAATGAACCTTTATATTTACGTCATTTAAGGGAATAAGTGGGAGACCCCCACCCCTCTAACAAAGGGTGCGATCTTGATGAAAATTGTAAATTCACATTCCGTAAGCCAATCAAGTTTAATTTTGAACCCAAAACTTAGATTGGGTTCTAATTTTGAACCCAAAACTGCTAGGGATGGTGTTTTATTTATCTCTTTGTTCTTCAATTTTATTTAAACCTAACAAACTGAGGTTCTTAGTCTTAATGTCTTTTCTTCGCTTATATTTTTGGGGGTTAAATTCTGTAAAATCCGGTTTTCTTATCCGTGGGTATCCATTACCCAATTCAGAGAAGGGCATCAAGTGCAAGGAGTGTAGTAGGCACTGACACAGGAATTTTTTTTTCGGGGCATCCTATAAAAATGAGCAAGGTATTTAATAATTAAAAAAAAAAATACCCCAAAACTGAGAAATGTTGGGATCTAGGGACGGAAATCGTTATGGGGAAATTGTTCACCCTGCTAAAAGTTTTAGGCTCGAGAAGAGGTTGTTGAGAATAGGGCTGAGAAATATAACAATTTAAAAGCTAAATTGTTTTTTTTTATATAGGATTTGGCTAATATGGAATTATGCAAAACAATTATATGATGGAGGAATGGGTTTACTCCATAATCGTTATAAACCTAGCCAAAGATAGACAGTAGGATTTAAAAAGAACTTTACGGCTTTCAACACGCTTTCTGTAAAGATTAAGAATTTCGATTTTAAACAGAACAAGGTCTTTTATGGCTTGTTATTTGATTTTTTTAAAATTGGCTTTCAAGAAAGAGCCAGTAGAAGATAACATACGATTCCAGGGAAGCTGCCGAAAGGATTTTTGTCGAATCTTATTTTGAATCCGAAGTGTACAGAATAAGCAGCTTCAGAAACATCTGGATTTGACCTATAATTTCTTGAGTCATTCAAGTAATGTACTGAAAGTACCTTTTCTTACATTGCTCGTACTCTTGTACTCATGTAAATATTCCAAAGACTAAGGGAACTTCGCTAATATCGAAGCAATCACCAGCGTCATCTAGCGACTATATTCCTTTTTTAGCCTGTCCTGAACGATAATACAACAAGGGCTTTCAATTTTAATTGTGTTTGTAGTGTTTTTGATTCGGCTCTAAGCAGCCATATTTTTGAAAACCTATGTAATACTTTTTGAAAACAGCACCCTCATTAGCAATGATTTGGATATTAAATAAATTGTTCGGGGGGCAATAGAAATTAAACGTAAGTGTAGTAATAATACTTCTTTAAATAAAAACGAATAGTGTAGAGTTTCAACTCCCCTCCGATTTTTTAAGACTCGTCAAAACATAAAAAATATACAAAGACAATTTTTTGATACGTTTTTCATTTTTTCTCTTAATACCACCCCCCCTCCCCGACAAAAATCCTGGATACGCCCTTGGAGAAAATCTACTCAACGCATTATACACGAATTTAATTAAAATGATTCTTCTTATTACATTGCAAAACCATCAGCTAATATCATTGAACTTACATCAAAAATGTCTTTCACGTTAGCTGCAAAAAAACGGTTTCACGGTTTGCATTAAAGAGATGCTCTTTTTTAACGTATCGCCTTGTTTCGTTTGTTTTTTTCAGTCCTGGTCGAACTTCCTTGAAATGAAGATGCTAGGACTGTTTTTATTTTAGTTTGCATAGTCACGTGTTAGAAGTAGCAGTAATAGCAATGTTATCCCAAAAAAAAACTGAGACGAATTCAATCGGTAGCACACCAAAAGCGTCGCTTGCGAGGGTGTGCTACTAAGAAAAAGAAAAAGAAAATATAGAAGAAAAAAAAAAAACAAAAAAAAAAATCATAATATATAATAAGCATAAGGGTTAAATCGTGTACCTGAAAAAAATTACATAAATAATTCATACACAATAAAACAACATAATATCATGATCCCGACGTAAAAAAAAAAAAAAAAAAAAAAAACAATGCACAATTATTGTCAATTTTAATTATATCAATCTCAGTCTGTTTCGAAGGTATGCCTACCAAGCAACCCCACACGTAGCTCAGACTTGAATTGACTAATGGATAATTCCTTGGTGCTTGGACAAGCTTATTCCACAGCTTATCCCCTCTATAAATAATTGAAAAAGCAGTCCTACTGGAAACTAGGCGAGGAACTTCAATTTCTCTACTTGTCCGAGTTCCGGTATATTTTAAACCTTATTTATGTGTTATATTATAACCCTTATTTATTATTTATCTGTGTTTTGATGATCTTAGACATAGAGCCAAAATATTCTTTTAAAAAACAAAGTTCAAATCGAAGATCGAAATTATTTCGATTGGAATTCAGCAATAATCGATCATAAGTTTTTCCAAATTTCAAATTTCGAAATTTTTTACCGTCTTGAAATAATTCCTCACCGTTTTACCTTTTGTTATTTGTATTATTTCGCACTTGTCTTTTCAGGTAGGCTACTTTAAAATGTAGGGGGGGGGCAATGAAAGCCGAATTTTGTCACCAGTAGACCTACCAGCTTAAATAGATCTAGCCTTCTTAATCTGCCAAGATTTTTCACGCTAACCTAGGCCATCTATCCGCAGACTGGTTTTGGATTAAAATTATTCCAGAAGGAAAAAAGCGCGGATTTATCATCGATTGCAAAGAAATTTTTGCTTTGATCCTATAAGATTGAAGATTAGGTGCATCATTTATTCAATTTTCTTTTATTTTTTAATGTAGTAGTCCGACGCCACACTGCTGGGGCGCTCCTATGTTTTAGTTTGTACCTTTCCATGTTAAATTGCCGAAGATACAACTGGTAAGTATCCCATTCTCTTTTTAATACTCTGGGAACTATGGTTTAAACCTGCCTGTCGCAAGGCACTCAAAGAGTGGGGACCCTCAAAGCAAATGTAACCAAGGAACTGGAACAGATTTGTGCAGTAATGATTTGTTTTTTCTTTATATTTTTGTATTTAGAAATAGATTTAGAAGTTAGATTTAACTAGTATTTGGTGAATAGATAAATTGATATATTGTTCATTAATTTTGAGCTAAAAAACAGATATTTCATATCTACAATAAATGAAAACTAGCACAACAATAAAAAAGAAAATAAACACAGCAGATTATGCAAAGGAGATTAAGTAGATAAAGTAGATTACTGCGAATAAACGAACGCAAACAAAAAACTAAGAACAAAATTCTAGAAACATCTCATTGGAGTTCATCTGCATTCGTTGATTGAACCGGTTTGTATCAATGAGAAATTGCAGTGCTAAGGACTTTGTAAGTTTGAAAACATTAGTTAAGGAGAAATTGAGCGGCAAAAGAAATAACAACTCATTTAAAGTTCTTATCAATATTCGGCTAGGAAAAGAATGATAAGTTCATCAAAGAGGTGGTGATGACAATTTTCAATACCACCGCATAGGCGGAGTGGGATGTCACTTTTACTGATTCTATGTTGACGTTGTGGCCGTGAACAATTATTCATTGTCTTTGCTGAAATGTTTGTGTACATTTAAGAAAATTCTAGATTTTAGTTAGCCATATCGACCAAGTGGCGTTGCTGTGTGAACTCTGGGTTGTTGTAACTCATTGAAAAGGAAATTTTCACGTCATCTAAAAACCCTCTCTACAGATATACGACAATGTACGCATAGTGATGGAGTTTCATTGCCAAGTTTCAGATAAAAAATACAGAAGAAGGCGCTTTTTTTCTGTCATTGTCTTCTAAAGAAATTAGCTAGCGCTGTTAAATTTGTTAGCACTACTAAACAAGTTACCAGCTGTAAATTAAGCGACGACTCATGTGTTCATGGATAATGAGGTTTTAAATTAGGCCCACAATGTGTGGCATCAATGTTTCTGAATTTCATATCTTTTTTATTTCCTGAATATTTTTTTTAAGTCAGGCGAGGAGATATGCTGCTTTGTGAAAAAGGATTTTGATTTCTGTTGGCTTTTAATATGCCTTTGAAAGTGAAATCGTCAGGAGTCTTTGGGAAAGTATTCACCTTTATCTCTCTGGCGAATATCTAATGCAACTGCGCCTCATGTAGATACAGATTTAACCTTAAGAGGTAGGGATGAACAGAATATATTTTTTTTTTGGGGGGGGGGAGGAAGGGGGCGTGAAGAAGCGCAGCTTTAGCCAAACTTTTTCCCATATTGCAAATTAAGCGATCACTCATATGTTCATAGACAGTGAAGGTTTAAATTAGACCACCAGTGTGGCCTAAAGATAATCAGAATTGTTTTTTTTTTTAAGGGTGGGCGAAGAAGTTCATTTTGAGATAAAATTTTCTTCAGATTTTTGGGGAGACCTACATGACCATATTTTTATAGGACAGCTGCCTATGACTTAAATCGACCAGTAGTTGGCCCACATCGTTCTGGTTCCTCTACACCCCAGACAGATCAGACAGTGCTTCCTCAAGTCGTAGCTCATTGGAATCCTTTCCATTCCGATTTAGTTGCTAATAAAGGATCAAATATGAGTAAGTTTATTAATTTATTGAAATTACCATGGACATTGAAAATGGAATTTGATTGGTTAAGTAGAAACTTACACAACTCATTGTACCCATTTTAAAGTTCTAAGGAAGGTAACAATGAAATTTAATTGTTGGTTAGGTTAAGTGAGAATGTACACAACCATATAAACCTTTAAAAATTAGGAAAAGGCGGGAATTCAATTATTAATGGAAAAGACCTCCAAATGAAGCTATGTAGTTTTTGTTGTAGCAGGTGCCAAGTTAAAAGAAACATGGGTAAAAAAATCAACAAAAAATGAGCTTAAAACGTAGCTATGCAGTTTTGGTAGTAGCACGTGCCAATTAAAAAAATATAAGTAATGAAAAATCTGCAAAAAAATGAGCTCAAAAGATATGCTACAGCTTAAGAAGTTTTAGCTTTCCTTTGAAGGTGTGATTGTCTTATATCGTAATCAACATTTCGTTAATGTTTGAATTTTACGGATTAAAAGCCTTGTCAAAATTCATTACTCAGTTTTTTCTTTTCTATTTCGTGGTTCTACGTGGCAATACTGACAAAAACGTAATAGCACCCCTTAAGAACTTCATAATTTTTTAATAATCAAAAGAAAAAGTGTGAGAAAATCGTGGTTTTTAGCTATGAAGAGACCCAAGATAAGTGCAGGAGCCGAAAATCCTCCTCCCTCCGGCTCCCCTTTTTTCTTCAAAGTATTCCGATCAAAATTTAACGATATCCATTTCGGTCAACATCAGTAACTATGTCTTTTCGGATAACATCACCCACCAAAGCCCCTGGGGAAAGGTCTGTAAGTTATGAAATTGCCCATTGTTTATGTATATTATTTCTTACTGAAAAGTTCGGACATCTCTCGGGGTGGGGGGGTGGACTTTCTACGGGGAAAATTTTTATGTTGGGAGGGATTTTTTTGGGGGGTGGGTGAACTTTCCAGTGAAAATTTTACATTGGGGGAGTTTTCCAGAATTCCTTCGCGAAATTCTATTTGCCTTACTTTCTCTTTGCCGACTCAATTTTACATGTAGAGATGTTAAGAGGAATTGTCCAGGGGGTATTTTTACCGGGTTGGAATTGTCTGGAGTATCTTTCTGTAGAGAGGGGATTTTCCAGGGAGAAATTCTCCCTGGGGAAGTTTTCTACTGGATCAATTCTCCAGAGGGAATACTAGGAGGAGGGTTATATCCTACTAGAGGGCAGGGTATTCACGGGAAAATTTTTCCACGGAGGAGAGTATTTCCAGCATGATTGTAAAACAATAAGAAGTTAGTCTTTTTCAAATGAAAGTGTGCTAAGAAATTTTTTTTCACCCTGAATCGTCCGCAAGAAAGTTTTCGGGGAATTTTCAGCTAGAATATAATGGAATTTCAGGTATCTCTCTCTTTCCTTTTCTCTCCCTCTTGCCCCCTCTCTCTCTTTCCTTTTCTCTCCCTCTTCCTTTTTATCTCTCATTCTCTCTCCTTCTCTCTCTCTCTCTCTCCCTCTCTCTCTCTTTCTCGCTCTTTCGCTTTTCTCGTTCTCTCTCTTTTCTCGCTCGCTCTCTTTTCTCTTTCTCTTTTCTCTCTTTTTTTTATCTTTCTCTCTTTTTTCTCCCTCTCGTTTTCTCTTTCTCTTTTTTCTCTTCCTTTCTTTTTCTCTCACTTTTTTCTCTTTCTGTCTTTTTCTCTTTCTCTCTTTTTTGTCTTTTTCTTTTATTTCTCTCTTTTTTCTCATTCTCTTTTTTTCTCTCTTATTTCTCTTTCTCTCTTTTTTCTCTTTGCTGTTTTTTCTTTTTCCTCTTTACTGTTTTTTTTTCTTTTTTTATCATTCTTCCTTTTTCTCTTTCTTCTCTTTTCTCTTTCTTCTCCTCTCTCTCCCTCTCTCTGTCTCTCTCTCTGCATTTCATAATTTATCTTATAATTATCTGGCGGATAATTATATACTATATTAATAAGCTGATGGGTTCTTCATTATTCTAATTTGTATATATTATATACTATTATATATTCTATATACTATGTTATTATGCTGATGGACTCTTCATTATCGTAATTTTTATACATTATACTTATTGCATAAAATTTAACTGCGTGTTAAATCTCAACCTTCTTAGTTAAAATTAAAGTTTTTGGATGTGAGCATAAATTTTCAACGGGAATCGGCAAAGTGGAAAAATACAATAAATCTGTCAAATTCTAAAAATGTCAGATGTTTGACAAAATTTGTCAAATTCATTGGCGTAAACATCATCATCCATTCGATGTGCTATTCAGTTCTGTTTCCAGATATAATAATTGCTATCGGGCTACCCTAGCTACCTGCAGGTAGCTAGGGTTACCTGCTACCCAGGCTACCTGCTACCCTAGTCCTAGTGTCTAGGCTATATAACAAAGTTCTCATATTTCTTTTTTTATTTATATTTTGAACCAAATGTTGAGGAGAAAAAACTGCAAATTAATATAAACTCAGTTAATGCAACGGTTGACAAATTTACCAAAAAAGCATTGATTAGGTAAGTTCATCAATAAAAGATAAAAGACTAGTTTTGCTGTAATTCCAGGAGCTTCGTGTTAAATTTAGAGAGGCTAATTTTTTCTTTGTGTCCTTGGTAGGTATCAACAATCAAAGAAGCCGGGAGAGTTTGGCCTCAGATGACCCCTTCGGAGCGGCACCATTTCTTTACCAAGGTAAGTGGTTTTATAAAAAGTAAATTTTGATTTCCTCTTTTTCTTGCAAGATAAATGTCAACACAATGTTCTACTTCCCTTGTGATCTTTCTTTATTTACGGACAAACTTCGATTCCAGATTAGACTTGGTTAAGTTGGTATTATCTAGACTTCTTGAAAGTTTGTAAAGTTTTATAATTAAGTAATCAATTGTAATTAATTTAAATATTGCTATTTAATAAGCTTTTTGAATTATTCAAGGTTTTGTAATAAAGTAATGAATTGAAAGAAACTACTACTGCCAACTCACTGCAGCACCAAGCCGCCTGAGGCCAACACAGCCAGACATGATCCTCCTCCATCCCACTATATTCAATGCTTCCCTCTTTACACCCTCCCAAGAAGTTCTTATTTTCCTTTAATATTTCCTTACATCCTCCCATCCCATTCGAGTACGACCTGCTTTCGTTTGGCCACTGACGGTTGGCTGACAAGGACAATCTTTGGCAATCTGTCGCCCTTCGTCCAAATAACGTGTCCTAGCCATCTCAACCTTTCTCTCATTATAGCCATAGAAAGCGGGATTGAATTACATTTTTTGCGCCGCTTACTATTTGAGATACCGTCAATCAGTTGGGTACCTAAAATAATCCTTAAGCAATTTCTCTGGAAAACATCCCACAAATCCTTCTCATTTTTCGGAGGGCTCACTTCCGTTTCCATCTTCAATTCCCGAACCTTGTACATAGTCTATAGCTAAATTTTGTCTCAATAATTTTTTTTTTTTGGGGGGGGGAGGGTAAAAAGATTATATTTTTCTTTAATCTATCAGGCGTTCAATAATTGTGTATTAAACATTAAGAAAATGTATCTAAAAATAGCAAGAGAAAACAAAATTCTGCAAACTTACGATTTAGATGTCGCAACGATCTGTTGACTGTCAATTTCAAAATCTAATTGAACCTGTATAGTGTATGCGTTACGTTCAATTTAAAAATAAAATTCTTGACTACGAATAATGTAAGAATCTTATAGCAGTTGGGAAACTGCATTCCAAATGGTTTAATCTCATTTCATAAAGTCGATACTTTTGTCAACATATGAAGAACCTTGTATATTGCAAATTTGCATTTGTATCTGTCTGTTTCTTATGCAAAGTAACACAAGAGATGAAAATTAACGAACAATAGATTAGTGAAGAATTATGGTATGCAAAGTAATATTTGGCAGGGATAGTTACTAGTAATAAATCACTAGGGGTGGCACCGTGATAGGGTGATTTTCGGGTATTTCGGGAGCCAAATTTTTATTCGGGACGACACATAGATATTCTGGGATATCCCCGAACATTCGTCAAGAGTGGAAGCCCTGCTTCAGTCCAAATAAGGAAAAACGAAATAGTTACCAACTAGGGAAAAGGAAGGATCCAACTTGGCAGCTACCGCAATAAAGAACTGACCCAAAACTAATTCAAAGTCAGCCGAACGCCAGTGCCGGCGCGCCGGTGGCGTTATGACACTTTGGTGGCGGTCAACCTGGTCTCTCGTTGGTGGCGTTCGGTTGATGCGCCGTCGTGGCGCTGGGGTCTACTTAAAGAAGTATTATAAAGGGTGTTTCAAAATTTCTTGATATTTTCCTTGTAGCGGTAGTAAACTGTTTATTTTGGCCAACTTGAAAAACTTATATTTGATAAAACATTTAATTATCGCACAACTTGGAATTATGTTTCCCTTAAAAAAAAGAGAGCTTTTTCACATTAAAGTGAAGAGCGACTTTATTTTTACAGTGAATGCATATTCTGAGCTTATATTCAATATTATTAGGTTGTATTCGATGAAAAGTTTGGTTATTGTAACCCTTCGTTCGCATGGAAAATCACTAAAATATTGAGTAAATATTTCTAACCAAAATATTGACCAGAAACGCAAATTTATGCAACACTTCCTGATAAGTTCTGACTTTGTGTTATCAAAGTATCCCAACGCTGGTATTTTCTTACTTGGCGATGCGAATGACCTGAGGATGGGCTCTATCTGTACCTCCCTCAATATTAAGCAACTGGTTAAAATATCTACAACAAAAGGTAACACCTCTCTGTATGCTATTTGTTCGAACATGAGTAAGTTTTACATCCCCCCCCCCCGCAAGCACTGCCACCGTTAGGAGGCAGTTACTACTATTGTCTTCTTTTTCCCCCTCTTCAGCCATTGAACATTTCTTTACTACCTCCATTGGGGTTTGCTGTCTCCTCAGTGACAGGGGCCTTTTTTTTGGTTCATTGTTGACTATTGAAAATTAGTCAGACCTTTATAATTCTAATAACCTTGATGATAAAATTTGATTTTCAAACAGTTTGTGGCCACGAACTGTAAGTAAGGAGCGACCCGGCTTAATGGTAACCGAAACTCTAAAAAACGGAATTTTGATACCAATAGATACATCAAAAGAATCAGATTTAAATTCTGATTTCAAATATACAAGTTTCATCAAGTTTAATCTTACCCATCAAAAGTTACGAGCCTGAGAAAATTTGGCTGATTTTCGAAAAAAGGGGAAACATCCCCTAAAAGTTATAGAACCTTAATGAAAATTACACCATCATATTCAGCGTATCAGAGAACCCTAATGTAGAGGTTTCAAGCTCCTATCTACTATCTACTATCTCCTATCTAAATGGAATTTTCCATTTTTTGCCAGAAGAAAGATCACGGATGCGTGTTTATTTGTTTTTTTTTGTTTTTTTTCCCAGGGGTAATCGTATTGACCCAGTGGTGCTAGAATATCGTAGGAGGGCTCATTGGAACGGAAATTAAAAGTTCTAGTGCCCTTTTTAAGTGCTAAAAAAATGCAGGGCAACTAGGCCCCCTCCCACGCTCATTTTTTCTCAAAGTCACCAAATTAAAATTTTGAGAGAGCCATTTTGTTCAGCATAGTCAAAAATCTAATAAATATGTCTTTTAGGATGACTTAATCCCCCACAGTTCCCATGGGAAGGGCTGCAAGTTATGAACTTTGCCCATTGCTATATTGTATATTGCTATATTGTAACCAATACATATTGTATTGGTTATTGGGAAGTTTACTGACATTTTCAGGAAGGATTTTTTTCTGGTGAGGGGGAGGGCTGGAGGAGGAGGTTACTTGGGAGAATCTTTCCGTGGAGGATCTTTCCAAGCATTATTTAAAAAACGATCAGAAATTAAATTTAAAAAAAACAAGTTTTTTCACCTGAAAATAAGAAGCAACATTAGAACTTAAAACGAACAGAAATTATTGCGTATATGAGGGGGGTCTCCCCCAAGTCAATATCTCGCTCTTTACGCTACAGTTTTTTTTAGTGCTTTCAAAAGAGCTATCTATTCTGATTAAACGGCCTTTGTGATTCAGGGGTTTGTGATTTAAATTTTTTTTTAACTTTTAACGTAAAGAGCGTGGTATTAACTAAGGGGAGAACCCCCTTATATACGTAATAACATATACGTAATAAAAAAGAAACAATAAAAAAAACAAGCGATACGGCTCAATAGTAATCAAAACTTTTAAAAACGGAGTTTTGATGTCAATAAATGTATCAAAAGAATGGGCTTACAATGCTGATTCTAAATAAATAAATTTTATTAAGTTTAGTATTACTCATCAAAGGCTACGAGCCTGAGAAAATTTACCTGATTTTTTAAAGAGGGGGGAAACATCGCCTACAAGTGAAAGAATTTTAATGAAAATCACACCGTCAGATTCAGCGTATCAGAAAACCCTATTACATAGGTTTCAAGCTCATATCTACAAAAATCTGCAACTTAGTATTTTTTGCCAGAAGAAAAATATACTAATATAGAAGTTCGTTACGTAAGTTAATTTGTAAATTACATCAGAACCAAATTTAGAGACAGCCATTTAGCAAAAGAAAAGTAAAATTTTTATGCAAATTTTGTTTACTTATTCAATCACGGTGAGCCAAAATAAAATCTGCATTAACTAAAAAACGATCAGAAATTAAATAAAAAAAACAAGTTTTTTAAACTGAAGGTAATGAGCGACATTAAAACTTAAAACGAATAGAAATTATTCCGTATATGAAAGGGGCTGTCCCCTCCTCAACGCCTCGCTCATTACGCTAAAGTTTGACTCTGTCACACAACTTTATTTTTTAAAACAATAAAAAACTTTAGCGTAAAGAGCGAAGGGTGGAGGAGGGGACCGCCCCTTTCATATACGGAATAATTTCTATTCGTTTTAAGTTTTAATGTCGCTCCTTACTTTCAGTTTAAAAAACTTGTTTTTTTTTATTTAATTCAGAAAAGACTAATTGATTCATACTCCTTATGCTTCCCAGAAAGGAGGTTCAGAAAGTGCTCAAGGGATAAACCTTACATAAGTAATCACATAAAAATGCTAATCCGCACAAAAATAAACTTATTTAAAAGGTTTAATTTAGCCGAAGCAGATAAATTAAGAAAGGAATTAAAAAATCAAATTAGAAAAGCTGCCCGAGCCTACTATAAAAATGAAATTAAAAACTTGTGCCATAATAAACCAAAGAATTGGTACTCTGAAAATAAAAAAAACTTGCCGGCAAGAGTCAAGAACAACTAAATGGTAATATAGATGAACCTCCAAAGACCACAGCTAATGACCTCAATAAGTTTCTGGCTTCTATTGTCCAGAGTTTCCCACCAATATCTTGCGTATTTCCAGATGTTCCTGTTCCTTTTTCATTCCCCCATATTTCCCCACTTAATGTTGTGAAAAAAATTGAAAAACTAAAACGATCAAGCATTTGCCCTTTATATATCCCCATCCCTCTTATTAAAGCTTTTAGTGATTACCTTTCAAAGCCCCTATCCACCCTGTTTAATGAAATGACCGAATCTGGACATTTCCCTCAATATTGGAAACAAGGTTTTATTATCCCAATCAAAAAGAAAAATGGGAAGACTGGCTTTGATTGCATTCGTCCTATTACCCTCACCTCATTTTTTTTTCCAAAATTGTATGAATATTTTCTTGCAGACTGGCTTAAGATGAAAGTCTTCCCCCTCATTGATCTTAGACAGTTTGGTAATCTCAAATCCACGTCAACCTCTCATCACCTGATTCATCTTGTTGATACCATGGGTAAATTACTTGAAAAACCTAACACTTGGCTTAATCTGATTTCTATTGATCTTCAAAAAGCTTTCGATTTGATTAACCCCAATTTACTCATAGATAAACTTATAAATGAATTTCACATTGAACCTTTCCTGGTTAAGCTCGTTGCCTCTTTTCTCTCTAATAGATCTCAAGCAGTTAAATATCTAAATTGTTTCTCAGATGATCTCCCCATATTTAATGGTATTCCTCAGGGGACTATTCTAGGCTCTCTCCTTTTCCCCCTTATGATCAACACCCTTTCAAGCCTTTATGACAATAGGTGGAAATTTGTCGATGACTTGACAGTTTTAGAGATATGCCATAAATACATTTTTAGCAACCCAATAGGCATACTCCAAGATATTGCCTTTAAGGCCTCTTCCCTTGATATGACAGTCAACCCTTCTAAATCCGCAATGGTCTCAGTAAATTTCCTTAAATCTCCTCCCCTTTTTCTTCATCCTATTCCTCCTGAAACCTCTGTCACATCTCCTAAGCTCCTTGGTGTTACAATTTCTTCCAATTTGAAATGGGACTCCCACATGAATAATATCCCACGACAAGCAAACTCCTCACTTTCCCTCCTTAAACTCTTAAGCAAATTTAGTTGCCCCCAATCACATTTATTACAAGTATACATTCCTTTTGTGCGTCCCATTATAGAGTATGTTTGTCCTGTGTGGCACCCTGCCCTCTCAAATGAAGCAACACAAAAGATTGAAAACGTCCAAAAGAGATCTCTAAGAATCATTTTCAAAGAGGGCAACGTACCATATTTACATTTGTTAAATATTTCAAAACTAGAGACCCTCGAGCGCAGAAGAAATAATTTGTGCATCCGGACGATTTCGGCACTCCACGAAATCGTCCTCCACGAACTGCGTCCCAGCCTATTCCCATCTTAAGTCCCATTCCTTGTACTACATTACGATACAAAAAATCTTTTATCCCTTTTTAACTGACACAATAAATAGTTTCTAATTTGTACCTAACCAATTTCTTGTATTGCCAGTGTAGTAAGTGTTTCCTAAATTTTTATTTTAATTTCATGTTCGAACTTATTTTTACTTCATAATTTTATCTTTTACCTGACCTCAGAGTTTTGATCTTTTTATTTGACTTGATTTTTTTTTGTGTTATTGTCTGTTATTTGTTATTTGACTCAGAATGCGAATTCGGCCTTCAAAGGCTAGTGATAGTTCATTTTTGGAATAAATCTTATCTTATATTATCTAAATTTAAACTGCTGCGATAGACAATAGTACCAGAGGACCAGGCTCCGCTGGGTGAAAAGAAAGATTTTTTTTTCTTTTTTTCGCAAAATAACTTTAATTCTTATTTGGCAAATCTTTTTGCAAATTTATACCTACAAATTATTCTATACTATCGACAATCAAGTTAAATTGTAATGTGCCTTTTAAAATATTTAGCACAGACTTCTGACATCTTCAGCAAAATTTATTATATATCTATTCAAAGTATATCTGGCTTTTCTCATATGAAAACGGTTTTCCAAAAAACTTAGGCTTTGATTGAATTTTACCAAAATCATGACTAATCTAGATCGTTTTTTCTCACCGAAAAATGGTATTATTTCAATGTTTAGGGAAAATATAGTGCCGTTTTCGAGAAAATAATTACAGATAAATTTACATATAAAATAATTATTGTTTGATTAGTAAGATTCACCGATTGCATCAATGAGCAGTTTCAGTAGCCGTTTGGTCCAAAAAGAATTTTCAAGTTGCCCGATGTTTACTCGTGAAATATTCAAAGTTGAAAGAGTGTCGGTTGAAGTGGACAGTACGATGTTTTACTCCCCTGCTTTCAGAACGAAAAAAGAATTTTAGTGTCCCTTATTTCGTTAGTAATTTTGTTAACTAGACGGCTATAATAAGCTTCTTAGTCAAATCAATTTAAATACTAATTGTGTCCTCTATCGCTGTTTCTGTTGTGCTAAAAGAAATTACTGGAAAAATTGCTCAGTTGTTCAATATAAGTTGGAATTTTTCCATCTTGATAAATTGGTTGACGAAGCAACTAAAGTCGTCAAAATTGGCAATTATATTGTGGCGAGTAGCTAATTTAGCTCCTCGCTGAACCTTTGTGTAAACATAGGGTAAGACATGGACATGTTGTTAAGTAAAGTTTTGATATTAAAGTAAAGTGTTAATTTGATTTTAAATGAAATGAAGTTTGCGCTACAATTAATTTATGTATCGACGTAATATGTTCATATATTCTATCAAATGGAGGAAGAAATGTTTTGTTTTTAGTGTCCACGCTGCATTAAAATAAATATTAAAAGGGGTGGGCCCGGCTTCTTAGATCCCCATTTAAATTTTCGTAGCAGCAACAAAAAAAAAACATATAAACAGTTTTATTCTAAATATCAAGGTTTCCTCGACTCGCTACTCTTTGCACTACAGCTAATTTGGGCTTTAACAAAAACGGTTCACATGAATTAATATATGTCCTTTATTCCCAGTTCTTTGAGATTGACGATGCTCATTTGACTTTTTATTAGTTTTTAAGTTTTTGCTTTGTTTTTTAGTACAACGGGAAACGAAAATATTTTCAGTTTAAGTTTGGAAAGACATGCTGAATGAAACACTAGGGCTTACTAAAAGACTATTTAGCAAAGAACAATTGAAACTTTAGCACAAAGAGTTACGGTTGAGGAGTGTAGTACCCCCCCCCCCTCTCATATTTACGACAATTTCTGTCCATTTTCAATTTTGACGTCACTCTTCTTTCACGTGAGATTTTCTTTTCCCGCATTTTATTTGCCTATAATAGGTGGATTATAGACTTTAGAATAATATGCTTTAGAATGAAACATACTGTTTTTACTCGAAGGCAGAAAAGGGCGTAAAAACTAGTTTATTGAATCACAACCTTGTATATTTACTAAATACTACTGTAGAATTTTAAATATTTTTCAAATATTTTTTGTAGCGGAAAATATTTTTCATGATAAATCTTTGTCGTGAAAAATACAAAATTTCAAATTTTAATAGATGTTTAATTTAGGCCTCTTCCTCTCGCTCTCTTTCTGTCTTCTCCCTCTCCTCCAGGTGTATATAGTCGTGAATTATTTCCTTTTTTTTTCAGTTACTTCCGGCATTCCCTTCAACAGTCAAGGAAATACAGTAGAAGGTACACGTCTGCATTTCCATTAGCTTTAATTCCTGACTATGGTGAAGGGTGATTTGCCACTGCTTCCTTACTTTGCTTTAATTGCTTAATTTAGTTTTAATGGTGCCTTATGTAAAAGGGAATTCGGTTCTAGTCATTATGGGTATTACTAGTGTACCATAGTTCAAGATTATGCTATTAGTGTGTCCAAAACGAAAGTTGCTGCTTTCGCTTTTCAAAATAAGGTAGAAAGACTCCCAATAAGATGTTTCATTACGCTCTCTCTTAGTTGGATTAATAAGCATCGCAGGTAATCAACAGCTTGAGTATTTATGCGTGAAGGGTGTTTTAGCATAGATCAGAGTTTGTTTGTCGTAATGCATATACAAGATGATTAGAAGGGACAACGAATTTCTCTTCATTATTAGTAGATATAGAACTAATAAAAGATTTTAAAACTTAGGATGTTTATGAACAAATACCAGAGAGGAAATTTGCTTTGTTTTATTCCATGTGCAAGATTATTAGAAGAGACCACGCCATCCTCTCTGTTATTAGGAAATATAAAGTGGTTAGAAGAACCATGACTCCCTCCTCTTTCGGACCAACAGCATTTCCTAGCCTGTGCCCGGGCATTGCTTAAATTCTAAGATAAATATGAAAACCTGAAAGGTAGGGTAGATGGGTCTTGATAGGGACAAAAAGAATTGCAACAGCAAGTATTTAATGACTACGAGTTGATGAGAGATAAGGAGGAAAACTGAACGATTCGAGGTCCTATGCGCTCTCAATGGCTCAGGACTATCTTTATCCTTTAGAAAAATGACAATAAAATGAATTCGGGTCGTGGTATTTGAAATTGATCCGTGACTCCTCCGCCAACCCCTTTCCAAATCAATTTGTTGGCAGAAAGTTAGGCACCTGTGCACTTTGTTCAAACCAGAACCATGCCATAATTTTAATCTCAATGATGATGTAGTCGTCCTAGGCGGGAAGAAAGTATTTCTAGTTGAAAACTAGTTTATCTTATTTACCAAATTGGATCCACTTTGTTCACCTACGCACTGAAATTTGAACATAAATTTATCTGCATCACCCGTCACCTCTTTCTTGACAACACTGACATTAATAGACAAATATTAGGACATTAGTGGTTTATCAGTATTGAGGCGCCCTATTCCCTCCCCCCTTCTATGTCCTATGATTAGATAAAAATTTGAAGATATTAACTTTTCCCAGGATACTCGAAAAGCCACTATAAATACCTACAGGGATGATGAAACACACGCAGCACAAGCGACAAGGGTCCTAGATTCTGCAAATTACACTTTACACACGTTTTTTTTATAGTGGAATGAGGCGGCATGTTTGCTCTTAACTGTCGTTTTGGCTTGAAACTTTCAGGGGTCGTTTCGTAAGCAAGACCAACTACATATTTATGTTGCTCATTTTGTTTCTCCAATCATATAATTTGAAAATCCTTGCACGATTCTGGTTTATGGTGCTCTGGTGGTTTCTGGTTATGGCTTATGAATCATCGTGCAATTATGCCTACCTTTCTATTGACAAATATGAAGTAGGAGGGGGATAGAGGGGAGGCTGGTGCCAAATCTTTAGTTGAAAGACTATCCCACCAATTTGGAGCCATTTTTATCAGCTATGCACTTTCGTTCTTCAAATATTGATTATCAACTTTCCGAAGAAAGAGTTATTATTTCTAAAATCTGAAAATCCTTGCATGATTCTGTTTTATGGTGTTATGGTGGTTTCTGGCTGTTTATAATTTATGGTGCAACCATGCCTACCTTTTTGTTAAAATTTGTAAGTGGAAGGGACACGGAGGGGAGGCAATAGCAAATGTTTAGTAGAAAGACTGTCACAAGCAATCTTTGGTACTGCACACAAAATCAGAGCTTTTTTATTTAGCTAGGGACTTCAATTTTGCAGATACAGATTTTCAGCTTCACGAAGAAAGAGCAGTTTTCTTTATAAGCATTAAATCTTTTATTATTGCACTCTTGTAATAAATTCGTAGTAAATATTCGTAAATTTACGTATTATAAATTCGCTGTAAATTTGATAATACAAAAGGCAGGCAAAGTGGGCATAGTGGCACATATTTTGATTCTTGGATAAATTGGGGAATCACTTAAAAATAGATTTTGGTATTAGTTGTTAATTAGTTGTTTCGTTTGTTAGTAGTTATTTAGTTGGTTTTAGTCAAGCTATATTAGATATTTGTCCATATTATAACATGATACTTCTCTGTAAGATAAGGAATAGCCTATTAAATATACTTGTCTTCAGACAAGGTGCTGGCCAAAGAAAGGCTGGGAACACGTACATTAAGGATAAATTAAGTCTTAGTTAACAATAGAACAGGATAACAAAACACATGATATTTTTTAACCGGTAAAGAAATAAATATTTGAAGAATATAGAAACTGGTGACCAGCGCTGCACATTTGACAGACATAACTTAGCCCAGAATATATATAAAACTAAGCGTTTGGATTGTTACTTAAAGTTATTTGGTTTATTAATTCAAATTTGATTTATTAATTTTATTTATTATTATTTTGATTATTGATATTTATTAATTTGATATTGATTTATTAATTTGATTTGTTAAAGTCTAAAACATTAATCTGTGAAAAAATCGCTTGGTGTGTTTTCTGGTCCGGGGTTGGAAGCTTCGGCTAGTCACCAGGCTATCTGGGGTTCAACTCCTATTCCAGCTACGATTTTTTCAAGCAGTTTCTTTATTTAAACTTGGTTTAGAGTGTAGCCTTATTATCATGAACGCCAAAGATGATGTGTTTAGAGCTGTCAAATTAAAGAACTGTAGTAATTTTTCAACGGTTATGCAATTTCAGAACTTTCTAGACTTTTTTTCCCAAGAAAAAAAAAAAAAACTCAAATGGACTTTAATGAAGAAAATATTTTTATACCCGGCGTTTTTTTTTATTACCCATGTTATGCCTCTTATTATTACTGCTCATGGCCTTGTTTAATGCTCTCTCTTGGACCCATGTTTTAATTTCTGTATGCAAAAAAAAGAAATTAACTACTACTTTTAACGAGTAAAAACTGTTCATCAATTACACTTATTATTTCTGTATATGTATAAAAAGCCTTGTATAATAAAGAAAACAAATAAGATTAAAAAAGTTTATGCACATAAAAACCAATTAAAATGTTGAAGACAGCAATGAAATAATGATATCTATCTCTTACTATTAATACTTAAAGACTCTTCCCAAAAATGGCACCTAAAATGTATTTATGAAAAAATAAACATCCGCATTTTTAGAATATATATATATATATATATATATATATATATATATATATATATATATATATATATATATATATATATATATAAAGTAAACCCAAGGATGAAGGAAACCTTACACAAAAAAAAAAAAAAAAAAACATTTTACCAATGCCAAGTTGTAAATTACCCAAGTGGATAGAGTCAAGGCTTTTATACTAATAAACTGAAGTTTTTTACTAGTTATACTAGCACTAGTTTACTAGTTCCTAGTTTGCTAGTTATTACTTTATGTATATACATATATGATATATATATATATATATATATATATATATATATATATATATATATATATATATATATATATATATATATATATATATATATATATATATATATATATATATATATATATATATATATATATATATATATATATATATATATATATATATATATAAAGTAAACCCAGGGATGAAGGAAACCTTACACAAAAAAAAAAAAAAAAAACATTTTACCAATGCCAAGTTGTAAATTACCCAAGTGGATAGAGTCAAGGCTTTTATACTAATAAACTGAAGTTTTTTACTAGTTATACTAGCACTAGTTTACTAGCTCTAGTTTGCTAGTTATACTAGGCTTTGATATATATATATATATATATATATATATATATATATATATATATATATATATATATATATATATATATATATATATATATATATATATATATATATATATATATATATATATATATATATATATATGACAACATGTAATTGCAGCTGCTGAACCGCTTTCATAATTTATTCATAATATAAAGGGGTCATTTTCCTTCGGTATAAGGCTATTGCCTAACATCACTCTGTCGGTTCGTTCCCGTGTTTGGACCTGCCGATATCTCAAAAAAGAGTGCTATATGATATTTTGTTATGTGCTTATCTGTTATGAAATTTAGGGTTATTTTTAAGGTTACTTTTCTGTTCTTTATTTCGAATTTATTCACTTTGCTTGTATAATCAAAGCCTAGTATAACTAGCAAACTAGTAACTAGTAAACTAGTGCTAGTATAACTAGTAAAAAACTTCAGTTTATTAGTATAAAAGCCTTGACTCCATCCACTTGGGTAATTTACAACTTGGCATTGGTAATTTTTTTTTTTTTGTGTGTAAGGTTTCCTTCATCCTTGGGTTTACTTTAAATAATTACCTGTATTTGCTAAGGGGTATTATTCTTAGTTTTCGAAAAAAAAAAACAATATCAAAGAGGGCCACAAATTTAAGTATATGAAAAATTTTTAGACTTAATTGTGTGTTATAATTAAGGTGCGATAGCTTGCATTTGTTTCTTTCTCTGTGTAGTAAGGTCAACTTGTTGTCCCAAGGATGGATCCTTGAGGAACTTCGGTGAAGGACAATTTTTCCTAAAGGAAACAATGAAGGTAAAAATTGCTACAGAGACATGAACAAGCTTATTGTTATATTTTTTAAGGTCTGAGACTGGTATAAAAATAAAATCTTGAAAACATGTATTTCTAACTAACTCCAGTGTTTTCCTAACATTTACTTGAAGTACGCTGTATTGGGTGATTGTATTTTGGATGATGAGTTTGTCTCTTAGTCTAACTTCTAATTTGACGAAAAGCTTTTTTTCTTTACCTTTCCAATAATATATATTTTCCGATTGTGCACAATAACAAATTTTAATTTCTTTATATTAATTTGAAAATCCTTGACAGTCAATTTCTGTAAACAGTTGTGCTCTATATTTTAAGTCATTAATGCTGCAACTTTAACCCTACAATTAGTTTTTTCGGGTTAGTTTACCAAGAGCCACACATTTCCATATCAATGTCAATTGGTTTCGATCAATGAAACATAATTCGCCAATTAATAATTAATAGCAGTTTGTAATTAGGAAATATTAATAATTAATAATTAATAGCAGTTTGTAATTAGGAAATAAAACTTAAAAAAATAGTAGTTAGTAAAAGTAATCGATAAAGGGCTTAATATTCAAAGCTGCAGCACTGATATGTTCAGTGACTTTCACACTACATACGTAATTTTCTTTGCTGAGTTTGCTGAGGTGACGTTACGTTAAGTGTAACCTTTCATGCTTAAACAAGTCCTTTCAAGCTAGGGTAACGGAAAAAATCCATTAAACCGTCATATTCATCGTCTAAAATCATCATAATCATTGTGTCCAAACTATCCAATCTAACCTGAAAGTTTGTGTAGGAAAATTATATTACTTTGTTTCAAAATTTATTAGTTTGTCTTCCATAAATTTGTTTGTGCTCTTGCTGCATTGTCTTTTTCTTACCGTAACAGAAACTTACATTACGCAAAATTTTAAGTAGAATTCGAGTTGACTTGGTTACGTTAGCCTTAGTTCTTATATACTACGTTTTGCGGAAAAGCGCTGCAATTTTAAGAATTATAGACGGTTTTTTACCAATATGTTTGCGGAAAAATGGAAATCTGGATGCTTTGAAATTTTCCAATGCATACCACAAAATGTGCTCAAAAAAAGAATGCTAATTGTAAAAAAATGGGTTGTATTGAAAAACTGGCTATGTAGGAGATATTTCGTTACAATTCGCGGGATTTTCCTGATTATTTAATAGCAGTGATAGAAGTTCGCAGCAAATGGATTGAAATTCATCTTATGTAAAATAAGGCAAGGGTAGTTGCGAACCATGACTGCGATTTTTTAAGATTTTTTTGTGCGTTTTTTTTTTCAAAAATTAAATGTAAAGTTTGAATTACGTCTTTCCGCAGGTCTTAACATGTGGGAACTAAGTATTAAGCTTCGTCTTGATTGACATTATTCATCTGGCCAGCAACATTTTTGTTGGTGGATCATTTTTGGACAGGCGGCTATGATTGGATCTCCGGTCGAAGCCGACCCTGCTGCTGGCAAGGTGAATGATGTCAATCAAGACGAGGTTTTACATAGAAAATTTGCTCTATAAGATTGTGTCAAGTAAAAGTCTTAAGTTATGCTTGTTTGAATGGTTCTACGGCGTAATGTGGAAGCACTTTAAGAATACTATGTGTTATCTGGAATATTTGGCACGATGCCTATGTTTTTATTTTAATGTATTGAAAGGTTGGTCATCTTATAGTTATTGTTTTCCTTTTTGTGACTTAGTTGGAAAATAAATTTTGTTCCAGATAAAATGTAGTGTTTTATGCATAGGCAACAGTACCAGCACGCTTGCACGAATTTGCACAATTGCTTGATTTATGTTGTGCCATCTAGATCTTCAGCTATTCACAACCGTCGGCACGCCTCTAGTTAAATGTGTGGTGTTCTCAGTTTTTTGCTCTTTTTAAAATTCTATTTTATAACACACCCTGTTTTGAATTGGTGTAGCACTACAAAGGATACTATTTAAAATTGGAAGCTATCCCCATCTTCAGTTATACTGTTTATGGTAGCAACTAGCGTCAAATTTAAAGGAAAGAAACGTGGTTGAAAAATGAGCAAAAAATAAACTAAAAATGTAGCGCCAAATGGCCTAATAAGGTTTAGCTTTCTTTAAATGGTGAAATTGTCTTTAGGAATCAACAGATTGTTAATGTTTCAATTTTTACGAACGAACAGCTATGTCAAATTTAACTAAGTACTTTTTTCTTACTTATTTTCACAGTTCAACGTAGTGACATTAACCAAAATGTGACATTGCCCTAAAAAATTTACAATTCTAAAACATCGAAAAAAAAAATCAAGGTTCTCAGGCATGAATATACCCAAGTGTTTTGGGTATATTTTGGTTTAATATCCTTCGCACTTTGAAGTGATGTTTATTGCCAGTCCTATTAAACAAGATATACTCGTTGAATTGGTCCAGTCTGCTCACTTTTGTACATTTTTTTTTTTTGCTCTTGTAAAATTTCATTTTATAACATACCTCCTCTTGAATTACTGTAGTATACTGCAAAGGATACTACTTAAAATTGAAATCTGCCACAAATACGGCGTTTACAAGTAGAGCCGTTCCTAGGGTCGGTGGCACCCAAGGAAAAATTAATTACCGCCCCCTCCCAACTCAAATATAAGCAAAAAACAGCCGAATCAAAGTGAAAAATTTGATCAAAGTGGCCAATCCCCAGCTCAGGCACCCCTCCCCCCAGATGTGGCACCCGGAGCAGCCGACCCGGTTTACCCCCCCCCCTTTTTTAAATTAATATGACGTAGATAATTTCGCAGACCACACTGCCTTTCCATGACGATAAAATAAAAGTCCAAAATGAGGATAAAATCCTTTTTAATATACAGTGTATAGAAAATTCACAAAAAATACCAGATATTTCGGTCACATATACAGTGACTGTCATCAGTAGTAACACTGTATATGTGACCGAAATATCTGGTATTTTTTGTGAATTTTCTATACAATGTCTATTAAAAAGGATTTTATCCCTATTTTGGACTTTTATTTTATTTTTTAAATTACTATTGAAATTTTATTATAAAAATTATATTATAATATAGTTTATATTTGTATATTATAAAAATATATAAAATTACTACTAGAATTGTTCTTTTGAAATTATTGGTAATTTGGGAACTTAAAGTTCAGGTTGAAAACTTTTGTTTTTAAGTATTTGGACAAGAAATGACTAAGTTTAATGTACTTGTTTACAGGGCTGTATCCAGGGGGGGGGGAGGTTACCCGGTTTGAACTCCCCCCCCCGAAATGTTTTTCTGACTCGTTAAAACGTAACAAAAATCGATATAAACAAATTTTTTATGTGTTTTTTAGGCTTTTTTGTGTACAACCCCCCCCCCCGAATTTTTTTTTAGTAAAACCCTTCCGAAAAAAAAATCCTGGGTACGGCCTTGCTTATTTGATAAGTAGAACTTCCTGTAAAATATGACGCTTGAGATGTAAATGAAAGATGAAATGCTATCACTTACCTAGTTTACAGGAAATTGACATTCAGTTACGTTTTATACGACAGTTGCAAACGAAATTTGACGTTCGAGATATAATTAAAAGATGAAACACTATTACCTATGTACTTTACGTGACATATGGATTCAGTTACGTTTTGTACGAACGTTACGGACATGATTTGACGCGCGAGATATAACTGAAACGCTATTGACTACGCAGCTATCTTTTACGTTTTGTACGTAAGATACGTACAAAACTTGACGTTTTGTACGAAAGATACGTACAAAACTTGACGTTTTATGCAAAAGTTACAAACGGAATTCGACGTTTGAGATATAAATAAAAGATGAAACACTATTGTCTATGCACTTTACGTGTCGTATGGATTCAGATACGTTTTGTAAGAACGTTACGCACATAATTCGACGCACGGGATATAACCTGAAACGCTATTGACTACGCAGTTATCATTTACGCTTTGTAGGAGAGATACGTACAAAACTTGACGTTTTATGTGAAAGTTACCAACGAAATTTGACGTTTGAGATATAATTAAAAGAGGAAACATTTTTATCTATGCACTTTACGTAACATATAGATTCAGTTACGTTTTTTACGAACGTTGCGCACAAAATTCGAACTACGGATGTAACATGAAACGCTATTAACTACGCAGTTACCCGAAACTTGCATCCATTTACGTTTTTTACGAGAGATGCGTACAAAACTTGACGTTCAGGATATAAATAGAAAGAATATTTCCTGAACAATCAGCTTGAAATTTTCCAGTAACGAAATAACGCAAAAATGCAAAATGACTTTAGATTCTGCAATTTATTGAGCTTTAGACTTTGATGTTAAAGCGTAAAACTCGCAGGACGAAACCTGTAGTGAGCCTGCACTAAGGACGATTATCGTAGTAGGAAAGTAGCATAAAAGAGGAAAGGAAAGTGGCATATCTCCGGTGGCAAAAGGAAAGGATTGCGAATTTGATTTATTTACCTGTATTATTCTGATGAATTAAAATAATATTCAGTATTCTCGGACCAAGAGAATATCTTGGTCTTCTTTTCTTTCATAGCGTCTATGACGACTATTGAATATAATGAACAAGCTTATTTGTGCTATGGAGTAGACATAAAAATATCTGGCCCTTCAAATAACTGAAGATCGTAGTGCAGTCATTCTATGCAAACCAAGAAAGGAATCTAATTTTTTCAAGCGAATGGAAACGAAAGAAGACAGACAAACCATTCCTTCCCTCTGAACTTTTTTCATTCTTTCGTTATTTTTATATTATCGATTTCAGGACACCAGGCTCATCAAATCAGCATTTTCACTTAACTATCTGCAACTACAACTTAGAACTATCACCTAAAATAATGACTAAATAAGAACTATCAACTAACACCTAAAATAATGACGACCCTTTGTTGTCCTGACCGATCTTTCTATTTACAAGAATAAATAAAATATAATTAAATATAAAATATAATATAATTAAATATAAAATATAATATAATTAAAATAATTATATTATATAATTAAAATATAATTATTTTATACTACTAATTATTTACTACGTATTAGTGATCTTCAGTCTAGATTGGATCTCTTTTAGGATCTGCTACTACTACTACTAACAACTCACCACAGCACCAAGCGGCCTGAGGCCAACAAAACTAAGTAAGCTCCCAGGAAGGGAACTTCCTGGGAGGGTGTAAACCCTCCCAGGAAGTTCCTATTTCTCTTAAGTTTTTCCTTACTTCTTACCCCCCCCCCACTCCCTAACCGAGAGAAACCTGATATCCGTTTAGCCCTTGAAGGTTGGCCGAAAAGGACAATCCTTGGCAATCTTTCATCCTTCATTCCCAGAATGTGCCCTAGCCATCTCAACCTTTCTCTCAATTATAGCCCTAGAACGCGGGAGTGAACAACACTTCTTGTACAGCCTACTGTTTGAAATAGGGTCATTCGAATACCCAAAAATGAAAGAAATGTTTCTAATTTTTCAAGCCCTTTTAGCTATAAAAAGACAGTAAACCATTCTTACTCCCTGAAAAATTGTTTTCAATATTTTCTTCGTTTTTATTTGTTTGTTTTCATTCCTTTATAATATTTAAGCAATGTTGCCCTTTTTCAGAATTATGTTGATAATACACGGCAATACTTTATGCTCCCGTACAGCCGATATTTGCAATGATATAGTACTATTGGATAAAGAAAGTCGATTATTTTACTGGCTCACAATATACTTTCTAAAGGAATCAAAATCCACAAGGGTTTAGACTATCATTTGATGGTTAATGTTTAAGGATCACTGGATTCAGTCGACTATTAAATACAAAACACATTTTTTTTTTATTGAAAGTAAAGAGCAACATTAAAAATTTAAACGAACAGAAATTATTCTGTATATGATGGGGTTGCCTTCTGCTGAATACTTTGCTCTACCAGCCAAAGTTTCTAGCACTTTAAAAAAAATTTTTATTTTGTGTTTTCTTTCCTATTTCCTATTTTTGTTTCAGGAGTCGTTCTTGAAAAATTGGGATAAACAGTCAAACTTTAGCACAAAGAGCAAGGTAATGGAGAGGGGGAAACTCCATCATATACAGAATAATTTCTGTTCGTTTCGAGTTTTAATGTTTCTCCTTACTTTCAGTTGAAAAACTTGTTTTTTTTATATCTTATTTCTTGTTTTTCAAATAACGCCGGTAAATCTGGCTCACCCTTCATGAAAAATTCCCTCCCTTCATGGGAAGTTCCTCCTTGGAAAGTTCCTCCCACGAGAAATACAACCCCTTCCGTAAAGATTCAGCCGGAAAAAATATTTTTAGCATACTTTCATTCGAAAAAAACCTAAGTTCTAATTGTTTTTCCGATCACTCCAGAAATTCCCTCTTCCATGGAAATTATTTCCTGGAAATCTAAACAAGCAGAAATTTTTTCCTGGAACATCTCCACATGCAAAAGTGAATAGGAAAAGACAAAGCTATGCAATTAAAAAGAATTTCGCATAGGAATTCAGTCAAATCATCCCAGTTTAAAATTTCCCCTGGAAAGCTCACTCCTGGAAATTTCCTCCACACGGAAAATTATCCCCGTGGAAACCCATCCCGAGCACGAAATCCCCCTCCCCCTACGTAAACAATGGGTAGTTTTTGTAAGACCTGTACCCAGTGGCTCGATGGGTCATGTTTTCTCCAAGGGCATAATTTTTCGGATTTTCAACTATGCTAAACAAAATGATTATATCAAAATTTTGATCGGACGATTTTTTTGGGCCCTCCAGTCTTTTTGGTCACTTAAAAAGTGCGCTAGAACTTATAATTTTCGTTCAAGTGAGCCCTCTCCCGATGTTGTAGACACCGGGTCAATCCGATCACTTCTGGAAAAAAACGTATCCGTGATCTTTCTTCTGACAAAAAAATATTTTTTCTGGAAATTAATTAAAAAAAACAAGTTTTTTCAACTGAAAGTAAGGAGCAACGTTAAAAATTAAAACGAACAGAAATTATTACGTATATGAGGGGGGTTTACCCCCGAGTCAATACCTCGCTCTTCACGCGTAAGTTCGAATTTTGTTCGAATCACAAATCCCTTAATCACAAAGGTCGTTTGATTAGAATAGATTGCTCTTTTGAAAGTACTAAAAAAACTTTAGCGTAAAGAGCGAGGTATTGACTAGGGGGCGAACCCCCTCATATACGTAATAATTTCTGTTCGTTTTAAGTTTTAATGTTGCTCCTGACTTTCAGTTGAAAAAACTTATTTTTCTTTTTTATTTAATCAAAGTTAAGGCCAGACATAGCCTAAGTGACTTACTTAATATGAAGAGAAAGAAAGAAGATTATTCCGTTCTGGTACAACATTATGGTATGATTCACTAAATCTTAAAGATTCTATTTACATTGAGTAATTTGAAATGTAAAGGAAATAGTTCACTTAAAATACTTATGAAGCTGAAAGAAGTCTGATCTGGAATACAGATGCTGGTTTTCAGAAGAAGAAATATCAGAATTACAGGAACTGGTTTTCCAAAGGAAAAGTAGAAGTAGTAGTAGGGGTATCTGGAATACAGGTGCCGGTTGTTAGATTCTGAAGAAGAGGAAGAAGTATCTGGAATGTAGGTGATGGTTTTCAGAAGAAGAAATAGAAGTTTTCTTCTAAACCATATTTTTTTGAACTAAGATATTGTATCCCAGTCCTCTTCTGTAATTTATTTAATAGAAAAAAACTAACCCTGTCGAAACTTTTGATATTGGACATCGTCCAGTTTCTGGTTTGCAAATCATTCTAATTCCTAAAAGAGAAAATAAACATCTGACAAATAGTAGGCATTGTTGTCAAATGTTTACTATGGAAATTGTCGTATATGTGAAAACAAGTGTAAATTGTGCGAGTAGCTCATTAAATTCTGATGAATTTTTAGGAAATCTTTGATTTTTGGTAATTTGATATTCGGGGAGGCTGATTTACTTTCAGGAAAATCGAACAATTTTTGGGAAATCCCTGAAAATTTCTAAGATAACACCAGAAAAAGCAATAAAAGCGAAATGAAAGCGAATACTAAAGCAATACTAAGCTTGAAATAGAAAGCGAAATGAAATAGAAATTATTAACTAGGATTTCTAGCTCACAGGGATGCTTAATTACACATCAGTTTCTAGCCATCGTCACTATCGACCATCATTACTTGTCTGCCCATAAAAAGAAAGCAAATTATGATTAATAGATAATTAACGTGATTACGATTAATACCTAGACATTGGTTTCTAGCAGAGGTGCCACTTCACAAAAATGTAGGAGTGGGGCAAGAATTTTTCTTTTATTTGTTGATGAAGGAGTGAAAGATGGCATCTTTAAAAATATAGAAGAGGGGGGGGTTGATTTTTTTTGCGATTTCCTCTGATGAAAGTACCAAAAAAGGTATTTTTAAAATATAGGGGTGTAATTGCTCTCCCTACCCCTTCTTTCGAATTGGAGCCCCTAATTTCTATATAAGCATGCATGTGAAATGGACCTGAAAAATCCTTCGTATATGCAATTCTTCTGCGGAAAACTTCAGAAAGATACACGAAAAGTTCCTGTACTAATCTAAACTCAAAATCTAAAACTAAAATATGAAGGTTGTGTTTTTTTTTGTGCTATACTTTTATGTTTCTGTCATGTTTCTTATTTTTCAGTCTCTTATCTTATTTTATTTTTTTAATAGTATTTTTCCTACATTATGGTTTTGTTGTATATGTTGGTAATTTACATTTTGTGCGTTTTGTTTATTTTATCTATTAATTTCGTATTTTCTTTATTTTATATTTTCCAGGAGAAAGTAAGGAACCTCAAGAAGAAGTTGCTGAACCAGAAACACACGAAAGTATTCTTTCATCAGACACCGAATGCCCACCTCTTGAGCTATCAGTATCAGAACCACCTGCCGAAAATCGGTCAAAATATGAAAAACTCAATCAAGACTTGGACTCTTCAGATAATGAATCTGAAGGCAAAAAAGCTCCTGAAATGGATATTGATTCCATTGGATCTGCCTCTGATTTAAGAGATAGAATTTATTGTGAGGAACTAATTCAGAATTTGAAGAAGAATCGGCCCTGGCGCGAAGATGCGTCAATGAAAATCGACTCTTCTGTGTATCAAGGAGAATGTGAAAGTCTTGCAACAAGGGACTCGGAAAAAGCCGAAGCTGCGGAAAAAAAGAAAGATCTCAAAGCAGATGCATCAATTGGTGATGCACTCGTCGGTCACGAATATGGTGAACGTCCACTTTTAGCAGATGACGAACTAGAATCAGGTGATGAAAAACGAATATCTTCACCAAAAAACATAGCAAATCCCTTACAATTATTAAAACAAACAAAAATAAAAGAGAAATTAAAGGAAAAACAAAAGCAGAAAGAAAAGAAGAAAAAGGAAGATGATGTTTTTGCAAACGCTCTATTTTTGTCAAAAAAGAAAATTGAAGATGATCAAGGGAACGCTGACGGAGTTTTCGCTAATGAAAGAGAAATACTCTATGAAAATATAGTAATAGCTATACAAGATGAAAAGAAGATATCAACTAACCCGTTTCTCAATGCTGTTGAAACAACTAAGCCACCAGAGCCAGGTCAGTGGCTTCAACAGCCTGTAACAAACTTTGCTAACCCCAACTATGCAGATGCATTTGGATCACCCCCGTTCAATCCTGACTTCATAACAGAACCTGAAATTATATATACCCCACCTGAACCTCAGGAAATCTACTACCCTGAAAAGGTTAAATTAAAGCGATTAACGCCCCGGATAACTGCCAATAATCGACAACGGTTAAACTCTGCAAGTTCGCAATCATCAAATAGTGGGGATGAGAAGCAGTTGAAAAAGGAAAAGATGAAGTCGAAAGTGAAAGCTCCAAAGTATCAAGCAATTATAGATAAGCCTGAAAAGAATAGAACAAAAACAAAAAAGACTAAGGAAAATGCTGGTGTTAGTAATATGAGTTTTGAAGATTATGCAAGTGATAAAGAGGATATGGAAGAGTGTCTTGTTGAAGAGGTTGAGAAAAGATCATCTCTCAAGCGAGGTCATATCGGTTTTGGTAAGCTGAAATGAAATAGTACTGACTTGGAATAGAAAGTTTTGAAATAATTCGTGACTAAAGGCGTATTTTTTGTTATTGACACCCTGGATGGTGACGAGGAAGATGGTTTCTTTTAAGGTGTTTTCGGGTGGCACTTTAAATGGGGGGCTCTCTAAAATTTTTATATAAACTTTATAGCACTGCAAATGAAAACGAAGAAAATGGAAAATACGAATGAAACTATTGGCGTTTATGCTATGGACTTTGAAGATTATGCAAGTGATAAAGAATGTACGGAAGAGTGTCGATGATGTAGAGAAAATGTCATCTCACAAAAAAAGGGTCATATTGTTTTTAGTAAGTTGAAATGAAACAATAATGACGTGAAATAGAAAGTTTTTAAATAATCTAAGACTAAAAGTGATTATTTTTTGCTATTGACACCTTGGATGGGGACGAAGAAGATGCCTTCCTTTTAAATTACTTCAGGTGTTGGTTTCATTTAGAGGGTCTCTAAACTTTCTGTTCAAACTTAAATTCCCTCTGCAAGTTTTTCTACCAGAAACCTTAGGAATGCACTCTTTCTGCATTGCTAAGGTTTTTATGCTTCAGTATAAGGCCACAATTTTGCATCATTCGATAGCTGAGGTTCAGGTTTATCCATACAACAGATTTCATTTTTGAAATTTATTGTTTTTAAGATTCAAAATAGGTTTAAAATAGAGAAGTAGTTGTAAAACTAGGATTTTTTTTTATTTTTTTTTTTTTTTTTTTTTTTTTTTTAGGCGGTAATTAACTTCATAATTCCGCCTCGATAAATGGATAGATCTGAAACTGGTGAATTTAATAATACAAGTATTGCATTTTTTTGGTACAAGATACAGCGATAGGGTTATATCAAAATAGCATATTCCATAGGGGACATAAACCTCAAATAAGTGACGCTTTATTACACCATAAAATTGAAACTACAGCAGAAAACTAAAATAAAATTGGATAATTTTTTTGTTCACGTTGCCAAAATGTCCCGTGACGTAAAAAATAGAAACATAGTAATACGCTTTTCTTTGTTAATTTTGCTGGCGAAAAAATGCAACATTTAACTCAACTAAACTATTCCAATAACAAAAAAAAAATGAAATTAACGCTGTCAAAAAAAAAAACAACAACAAAAAACATACACATACGAAGCAACTACACATTGAATAAAGGGGGGGGGGGGCTTTTCCCTCATCAGGTCATAGCATTGATGGATCAGAGGATGCGGAGGGGTTGGAAAATAAATTATCTGTAGACAGGGTTGTCCTGAGGCTTATTTTATTGGGGGGGGGGGGATCTTCGTAAATTTTACCATACCAAATCGCTATCTGATTTATGCCGAATTTTCTGCAGAAATCAAGAATTTTGCTAAATTTCAGCTTATTTTGTAAAATTTCTGCCGAAATTTTCACCGTCGGTGAAAATTTTTACCGAATGCCAAAAACGTTGGGGGCGGGGGTGGTGCGCCCCTACCCCCCCCCCCCCTCGGGACGCCCCCGGCTGTAGACTTGAAATGCTGTCTAAATGTGATTTTTATCATTATTATTATTTTTTGATTGATGATCGTAGAAAAAATGAAAAATACACATCAGAAGTTGCTAAATAAATTGGGTGCCTTTCTCTCATGAGACCCTTACAGTGACTGGTCAAAGGACGGGAAGGGACTAGGACAATAAATTCGTAGTAGATTCGAAATAATGACTAAATGTGATTTAGTTATTGACTGATGAAATAGATTAAATGCCTTTTGTATCAATTTTGTTTTTATTTTAATGCCTTTTATTTTTATTATTTCAAGTGCCACCTTGCTCAGGGGTCTCTAAGCATTTTATACTATTTTAGTAAGCCTGAAAGACGTATCTATATAAACTTGAAATTTCGATAGAGGGCATTTTAGAGAAGCAGTTTGCTGTTCTGTTTTATTTTTAGACATAGGTTATGCATCTTATTAAAACATTATATTCTTTAGTATTGTTAGATTTTAATATAAATTAATGTTTTTCGCTGGATAGGCTTTACTTATTTAACAAATTTTTCAGATGTATTAATACATTATAGTATTAGTGATCTTAGGAATATATCAGTTGTGAGATTGCTTCTCTATGATGAACTTTTTGATTTATGTATTTAATCCAATTTAAATGCACATAATTTATTTAACAACTTATATTTAATGAATTAATATTCATATAATTTAATATTGATCAATTCATTTTGCTAGATTTAATTCTTTAATTCACTTTAAGATATATCTGTAGATTGTTTTTGTTAATGATCTTAAGATCTTCTAAATTGTAAGACTGTTGCTTCATTTGATGGAGTTTTTGATTTATGCTAAATATTTGATTTGTGATTTTTCTGTCATTCTTATATTTAGATGTTAGTTTTCCTGGGCATATTATGAAAAAATACCGTTATTTGAGTTCCAGTTCTCTTTAACATTGTTGGTTGGTCACCGCTTTCAACTTGACTTCGGGCCGGGTTGAAGTCAAACAAAGAGGGAAATAAACCACCGGTCTTTATTTTATGTTGGCTGGTTATTCTTGCACTGAAATGTTAGGTTTTCTAAACATATTATAATGAATAGACATTTGAGAGAACCATTTGAAATGGTACTTGGAACCACCGTAACACCGTGTAATGCTACTTGTAACACCGTGTGCGACTCGTTGCAGAAGTTTTACCACGCCTGGTGCGTCGTGTGTATTACTGTAGTCTTAATAGGAGTGGCGTGGCATAATTTTGTCACGCATGGTGGAACAAGTGGTGCTCCAAGGTGGACACAAGGGTGGACACAAGGGGTGGAAAGTGGGCACAACCTTGAAGTTACTTTTCAACTCCATCGTTAATAAAAATCAGCTAAATATTTAGTATTTAGTTTTTAGTTTCAAACTAAGTATTTAGTTGGTTGTGAAGAAATGATGACAGGTTTCTTCCGTAGAACAAGATTTTTCTGCATTAAATAAGCAAACTACATTTATAGGTTATCGAACAGTAAATGGGAGAGGGGGTAAAGCGCACTTTTAATGATAAATAAGTAGATATTATTCCCAGGCAAAAGTGCTGTTTAAAAAATAAATAAAAAAGAAACAAATTTGATTTAATATTTTGAGATTTAATATTTTGTTTTAATAAGTTTCTTGTTGTGATAGAGTATTTTGAAATAAGAACTTTTCATTTAACATTTAAGGCTTCACATAACGCATCTCTCTATCTTCTTTCTTGTTAGTTCTATAGACCTAATTGGACACGGGGGAGCTGGGTGTCCTCTTCTTCAAGATTGGCCCGAAGGTCTTCCCTTCAAAATATTGAAAGTTCAAAACATACTGATTCCTAAAATACGCTTCCAATGGTTTAACACCTGCCCCTCGCCTCCTTTGTGGACGTTCGTTTATAGAAAAAATAATACGAATTTCTGCTACTATTTATTGAGTGTAATATTATGTGACTTGACTTTGTTTCATCCAGGTAGTTTACATTCCCCCCCCCTTCTGAAAGCTTTAAGTTTTTGTCTGCCGTCATTGCCAGGTGAGCGAGGAAACAACGTGGTGTGTGAACGTGGAATATCCATTAGCTATATACTTGAGGTTTTCTGCTGCTACTTATTAACAGCAAAAATTTTGCTGTGACTTCCTTTACATCGAGTGTTTCATTTTGTACTTGTTTAAGTTGACCTACTTTTAAGGTTTTGTTTATAATCATTTTTTGTTCAAGAGTGCTTGGATGTCTGCATAAAAAGTGTCATAAGGTTTAGATAAGGGAGGGGGAGGGCTTGCAAAAATGTTTTCTAGAGGAGGATAAAAGTCCGACAATCAGTTTTTTTTTGCCCATAAGTACTTTTTCCTAATGCTAAAAAATGTGGCACCCTTTTATGTCTTTTCCCTCTGAAGCAGGTGAGACAAATACATGGTCTATTGCCCCTCATATATGGAAACTCTTGCAAAAGTGGGTAAAGAATACGTATGCTGCTCCTCTCAAGTCTTGTGTTGATTTCAAAAGTTCTGAAATAAAATTTCCCTGTTCGGAAATTTTGAAATAAAATTAAAAAAAATTGTCTAGTAAGCGCCCCTCGCGAGAAAGACTAAATGAGTAAGTCTAGATATATGACGAGATATTGCTTTTTTTTCGCAAGACAATACTATCTAACCTTAAAATATTTAAAAGGCAGGGAGCAGAAGTAAAAGAAACAAATAAAACTTAAATAAAATAGAAATAATTTAAAATTTAAAAGAAATTACAGATATACTCACAAGTTTATCCACTGTCGCTGAATTTCTTGAGATTTCTCCGATTTTCCCAAAAAGGAAATAGTGTTCTCCTAATCTCACCGAAAATTAAGATCGGTAAACACGTGAACGTTAGCACGAAATATAAATCAATAATTACCGGCAACATTAATTTTTTGGGATATTTCGGTAAAACCAATTTTTATGCTGGAAATTTCGCCAAAACCTTGAACCATTAACAGGCAAAAAGCAAAAAGAAAAACAAAGCAAGCCAAAAGGTATTCCATCTAATTCCTGTCCTCGAATATAAAGATCTACTTTCTCCAGGGTCTAAGTTTAGTGTCAATGCACTTATTTGTAATGGCTAAATGTGTCCTAAGCTGAAATTAAAAATGTCTAAAAAATTTATCTTAGTAGGGATTTTCGTGGCAACCCTGTTTTGAGCAGCTTTTGTGTTTCATTAATAAATTTTTTATTTAGATATGTGAGTGTCCTTTCAGGTGTTTGATATATAGTCCTTTATATTTTGTTCAGTGAGCCAAATTACAAATTGTAAGGATCACCGATTGCATTTTTAGAAGAAGGCTTTGAATTTTCATTAGAATTTTTCTATTCAAGTTTTCTTCTTACTTTTACGTTTTTTAATTTTGTAGCAAGATAGCAATTTGTAATTTGGCTTATTAAACGAGGTCGTATTTGTGGTTTTATCTTCTTTTTTTTCAGTTTCTTTGAATTTGGTTTTTGTATTCTAGTCCTCTATGTATAAATCCGTTCAATTGTGTGGAAGTTGAAGTTTTGTTAAAAATGGAATAAATTATTGTTCTTTTCTAAAATTGACTTATCCTAAAAGGATTACCGTTTGAATTAGGGATAGTTAGGAATGGCCAATGGAAAAAGATTGAGGTAGAATCTTTATTTCAACAATTCTAAAGGTAAAATAAAGGTTAAAGGAAGATGAAAGAAAGGAATGAGGACTTTCAGGTTTGCCGAGTGGTCGGCACGGATTAGCATGTGGACTAGCCGAGTGGTCGGCACGCTAAGCTTGAAATCCTGTGTCCGTTGGGTTGGGGGTTCAAATTCTGGATTTGCTAATTATTTGGTTTAGAACGGGGGTCAGCGGTATGACTGTTTAAGCTCAGCCAGAGTCATCCCAGCCCCAAACGGGTATATGGAGAAATCTGGAAGCACGGGAAGCGTCAGGTAATTTGCCCCCAACCACACATTTCACACACCCACACACTCATACACCCACACATCACACACCCACACACACACACACACGCACACACACACACACAGAAACGCTTTCGTTTGTGTGTGTGCAAACAATTGCATCCAAAAAATTGCATCAAAGAATTGCATCTAAAACTGAACACTGGCAACAGTTGCACTGAGAACTGAACACTGGTAGAACTGAAGAATTGGAAAGAACAGGACATGTGATTGTTGTTCTATTTTCTTTATAGAAACGCTTTAGTTTGTGTATGCAAACAATTGCATCTAAAACTAAACACTGGCAACAGTTGCACTGAGAACTGAACACTGGTAGAACTGAAGAAAAGGAAAGAACAGAACATGGGATTTTTGTTCTATTTTCTTTATAGAAACTCTTTCATTTTAAGGAATTTTGGATGGTTTATGAATTACTCCAGGACGCATTCCATGCCCTCTCTGCTATTTGGCTTAGCTGTGCCAGAGGTCTGAGACTTTTGTTTAGCTCCTGGAGCTGTTATCCAGCGATTAGTCGGAGGACAGAGTTGTGGTGTGAGGAAGACTGGAGGTGGTGAAATCTGACCCTTAGCATCTGATCCTATGGACATTTTTTTATTTGTAAATATTTTCGTACTTTTAGCTTTCTTCAGCAACTGAAAAAATGATTTCCGAATTTTTCTATAATCCATGCCTAGTGCAGACTTGTTCTTCTCGACCTTAATTTTTTTTTTTACCGAGATTTTATCTTCCTCTTTCATTTGTATTTTTTCTTCTTCTGAGTGAATTTTTTACATCCCTTTCTTTGGTAGCAGAATGCTTTTACACTCATCTGAGTACATTTTGTCAAGTTCTAAAGCTTCTTCAGTTTTGTTTTTGCTCATAACCATAATTTATTTATTTAATGAAATTTCGTTACCGTGTTGACTGTCTATTTGTTATTCTGTGTCCTCATTTTCACAATTCAAATTCTGCGGTTTTGGTTTTTCAACCAAGATTTTCTAATCCTCGGTAGTGTGGTAGTGTGATAATTCTGTGTGACATATTTACATGTCATTCTTTGGTATCAGCCTGCTTTTCCCCTCATCTGGGTTCATTTTGAAATCCATCCATTCGTCAAAGCTGACAATCCATTTGTCAGCTTTTTTTTTGTCCATAACCTCAATTTCTTTTTTGACTGACATTACTTGTCTGTGTTGACTGTCTATGGCTTCTTCTCTGCCCTCAATTACATAATTCACCTTGTGATGCATTGTTTTTTGAACCGAGATTGTATCGTCCTCTTTCATATGTTTTTTTGCTTCTTCTGAGTGAATTTTTTCCATTTCTTTTTTTGTTAGCTGCCCGCTTTTACCCTCAATTGAATCAATTTTGAGATCCATCCATTCTTCAAAGCTCAGAATCCAGTCCTCAGCTTTTTTTTTGTCCATAACCTCTATTTCTTTTTTGACTGACATTAATTGACTGTGTTGAATGTATTTTGCTTCTTCTCTGTCCTCAATTACATAATTCACCTTGTGATGCAGTGTTTTTTGAACCGAGATTGTATCGTCCTTTTTCATATGTGTTTTTGCTTCTTCTGAGTGAATTTTTTCCATGTCTTTTTTTGGTAGCTGCCCGCTTTTACCCTCATTTGAATCCATTTTGAGATCCATCCATTCGTCAAAGCTCAGAATCCATTCCTCAGCTTTTTTTTTGTCCATAACCTCAATTTCTTTTTTGACTGACATTACTTGACTGTGTTGACTGTCTATGGCTTCTTCTCTGCCCTCAATTACATAATTCACCTTGTGATGCATTGTTTTTTGAACCGAGATTTTATCGTCCTCTTTCATATGTGTTTTTGCTTCTTCTGAGTGAATTTTTTCCATCTCTTTTTTTGGTATCTGCCTGCTTTTCCCCTCATCTGAATCCATTTTGAAATCCATCCATTCGTCAAAGCTGACAATCCATTCGTCAGCTTTTTTTTTGTCCATAACCTCAATTTCTTTTTTGACTGACATTACTTGACTGTGTTGACTGTCTATGGCTTCTTCTCTGCCCTCAATTACATAATTCACCTTGTGATGCATTGTTTTTTGAACCGAGATTGTATCGTCCTCTTTCGTATGTGTTTTTGCTTCTTCTGAGTGAATTTTTTCCATCTCTTTTTTTGATATCTGCCTGCTTTTCCCCTCAACTGAATCATTTTTGAAATCCATCCATTCGTCCAAGCTGAGAATCCATTTCTCTTTTTTTTTGTTCATAACCTCAATTTCTTTCTTGAATGACATTTATTGACCGTGTTGACTGTCTATGACTTCTTCTGTGCCCTCATTTATGTAATTCACCTTGTGCTGCTTTGGTTTTTGAACCGAGATTTTATCGTTCTCTTTCATGTGTTTTTTTGATTCTTCTGAGTGAATTTTTTCCATTTCTTTCTTTGGTATCAGCCTGCTTTTCCCCTCATTTGAATCCATTTTGAGATCCATCCATTCGTCAAAGCTCACAATCCATTCGTCAGCTTTTTTTTTGTCCATAACCTCAATTTCTTTTTTGACTGACATTACTTGACTGTGTTGACTGTCTATGGCTTCTTCTCTGCCCTCAATTACATAATTCACCTTGTGATGCATTGTTTTTTGAACCGAGATTGTATCGTCCTCTTTCATATGTGTTTTTGCTTCTTCTGAGTGAATTTTTTCCATGTCTTTTTTAGGTAGCTGCCCGCTTTTACCCTCATTTGAATCCATTTTGAGATCCATCCATTCGTCAAAGCTCACAATCCATTCGTCAGCTTTTTTTTTGTCCATAACCTCAATTTCTTTTTTGACTGACATTACTTGACTGTGTTGACTGTCTATGGCTTCTTCTCTGCCCTCAATTACATAATTCACCTTGTGATGCATTGTTTTTTGAACCGAGATTTTATCGTCCTCTTTCATTTGTGTTTTTTCTTCCTCTGAGTGAATTTTTTCCATTTCTTTTTTTGATAGCTGCCCGCTTTAACCCTCATTTGAATCCATGTAGAGATCCATCCATTCGTGAAAGCTCAGAATCCATTCGTCAGCTTTTTTTTTGTCCATAACCTCAATTTCTTTTTTGACTGACATTACTTGACTGTGTTGACTGTCTATGGCTTCTTCTCTGCCCTCAATTACATAATTCACCTTGTGCTGCATTGGTTTTTGAACCGAGATTTGATCCTCCTCTTTCATTTGTATTTTTTCTTCCTCTGAGTCTATTTTTTCCAGTTCTTTTTTGGGTAGCTGCCTGCTTTTCTCCTCATCTGAATCCATTTTGTCAAGGTCGAAAGCTTCTTCAGTTTTGTTTTTGCTCATAACCTCAATTTCTTTCTTGACTGACATTTCGTGACCGTGTTGACTGTCTATGGCTTCTTCTCTGTCCTCAATTACATAATTCACCTTGTGATGCATTGTTTTTTGAACCAAGATTTTATAGTCCTCTTTCATATGTGTTTTTGCTTCTTCTGAGTGAATTTTTTCCATCTCTTTTTTTGGTATCTGCCTGCTTTTCCCCTCATCTGAATCCATTTTGAAATCCATCCATTCGTCAAAGCTGACAATCCATTCGTCAGCTTTTTTGTCCATAACCTCAATTTCTTTTTTGACTGACATTACTTGACTGTGTTGACTGTCTATGGCTTCTTCTCTGCCCTCAAGTACATAATTCACCTTGTGATGCATTGTTTTTTGAACCGAGATTTTATCGTCCTCTTTCATATGTGTTTTTGCTTCTTCTGAGTGAATTTTTTCCATCTCTTTTTTTGGTATCTGCCCGCTTTTCACCTCAACTGAATCCATTTTGAAATCCATCCATTCGTCAAAGCTGACAATCCATTTGTCAGCTTTTTTTTTGTCCATAACCTCAATTTCTTTTTTGACTGACATTACTTGACTGTGTTGACTGTCTATGGCTTCTTCTCTGCCCTCAATTACATAATTCACCTTGTGATGCATTGGTTTTTGAACCGAGATTTTATCGTCCTCTTTCGTATGTGTTTTTGCTTCTTCTGAGTGAATTTTTTCCATCTCTTTTTTTGGTATCTGCCTGCTTTTCCCCTCATCTGAATTCTTTTTTAAATCCATCCATTCGTCAAAGCTGACAATCCATTTGTCATCTTTTTTTTTGTTCATAACATAAATTTATTTATTGAATGACATTTATTGACTGTCTATGACTTCTTCTCTGTCCTTATTTGCGTGATTCACCTTGGGCTGCTTTGGTTTTTCAACCGAGATTTTATCATCCTCGTTCATGTTTGTTTGTGCTTCTGCTGAGTCTATTTTTTCCAGATCTTGTTTGGGTATCTGGCTTCTTTTCCCCTCATCTGAATCCGTTTTGTCAAAGTCGAAAGCTTCATCAGTTTTGTTTTTGCTCATAACCTCAATTTCTTTCTTGACTGACATTTCGTGACCGTGTTGACTGTCTATGACTTCTTCTCTGCCCTCAATTACATAATTCACCTTGTGCTGTTTTGGTTTTTGAACCGAGATTTTATCGTCCTCGTTCTTGTGTTTTTTTGCTTCTTCTGAGTGAATTTTTTCCATCTTTTTCTTTGGTATCAGCCTGCTTTTCCCCTCATCTGGATCCTTTTTGAAATCCATCCATTCGTCAAAGCTGACAATCCATTTGTCTTTTTTCTTGTTCATAACCTCAATTTCTTTATTGACTGACATTTCGTGACCGTCTATGACTTCTTCTTTGTCCTTATTTGCGTGATTCACCTTGGGCTGCTTTGGTTTTTCAACAGAGAGTTTATCGTCATCTTTCATGTTTATTTTTCCTTCTTCCGTGTCTATTTTTTCCAGGTCTTTTTTGGGTATCTGCCCGCTTTTCTCCTCATCTGAATCCATTTTGTCAAGGTCGAAAACTTCATCAGCTTTGTTTTTGCTCATAACCTCAATTTCTTCCTTGACTGACATTTCTTGACTGTGTTGACTGTCTATGACTTCTTCTGTACCCTCATTTGCATAATTCACCTTGTGCTGTTTTGGTTTTTGAACCGAGATTTTATCGTCCTCTTTCTTGAGTTTTTTTGCTTCTTCTGAGTGAATTTTTTAGATCCATTTCTTTGGTATCAGCCTTCTTTTACACTCATCTGGGTCCTTTTTGAAATCCATCCATTCGTCAAAGCTGACAATCCATTTGTCTTTTTTCTTGTTCATAACCTCAATTTCTTTCTTGACTGACATTACTTGACTGTCTATGACTTCTTCTTTGCCCTTATTTGCGTGATTCACCTTGGGCTGCATTGGTTTTTCAACCGATATTTTATCATCCTCTTTCATTTTTATTTTTTCTTCTGCTGTGTCTATTTTTTCCATATCTTGTTTGGGTATCTGCCTGCTTTTCCCCTCATCTGAATCCGTTTTGTCAAGGTCGAAAACTTCATCAGCTTTGTTTTTGCTCATAACCTCAATTTCTTTCTTGACTGACATTACATGACTCTCTTGATTGTCAGTGATTTCTCTGTCCTCATTTGCATAATTCACCAAGTTCTGCATTAGAATTGTCCGGGAAGCTTCGAACCCTTCTTTAACCTTATGGCACAAAACTTCAATACTGTCAAGTACTCTGTAGCCTTTCTGTCGCTCCAGATAATAGACGAGGCCAACAGCAGCTGCTGAAGATAATAAAATACATTTTAACATTTTATACAGTATGCAGAAAATAAAAAACAGACATGCATAAAGTCAGTTAGTTAGTCCCTCTCTTAATTCCTTTTAAAAGAAAAGGTCAGTGGAGGTAATTTCTCTGGGATACTAGTTCAATTGAGCTTTTAGAGGCGACATATCTTTGCCATTACAAATTGTTTCTAGCAGATAAGAATTACTCTTAAATTGAAGATAGTTTAGTTGCACGTCATGGCAGTTTCGATGGTGTATTATTTGTGTTGATCCGATGCCATTTTCAAAGGGTTTCAGGCTTTTCTGCAAAATTCCCATAAATGTCGTTTCAAGATAGCATTTCAAGGCTAATCGAAATAATAGTTACGACTCTTTAAGTTACAAATAACAATCTTTGACAGTAGAGTTTTTTTTTAACGGATTTTTTTATTTTTGGTTACTATGGGCCGTGGTTCTTACTTTACTAGGTTACAACTATCGCCCAAAAGGCTCTCTTGGCCCAGGAGCACACGAAAAAGTAGACAAACAAACACACAAAAAAATAGTTTTAAGAGTTCAAGAATACAAACACAAAAACTGGCAAAAAACGAATAAAAACAGATCGTGAAACAACGGAGAATAGACCAAAATTACTATAGATAATTTTTCGTTTCGAAGTTGGTAATTGCGCATTGTTTATATTTCTTCTATTGAATCCTTGTTGCAAGGTGTTGCACTTTTCCTGTAGGCTTGTCACAGTCCAGTTCTTCAATTGGGAATCCTTTTAAAGGCTGTTTGTAGGCTGTTTAATGGAGTATATGCTTGACCTTCGAAAAAAGTTTCTTGGCCTCTTAGATAATCGTTTGATCAAATCTTATGCGCTGAGCATTTCCTACAGAGTAAAAATTGAAGTTGTCTTATTCCATTGTTTCTTTTTTATAGCCAATAGAATAGATTCTGGTTCTATTAGATGAATTTTTTTCCTTTCACCATATATGCACACTTATTACGTCATCACTATACACTTATGGTCTAAGAAAATTATGTGGGTAGCGGAGCTGGTAATTTTTGGCTGACCTCAAAACTATTAAGGACGAAAAGTATTGCGCTGCCTTTAAAGCCGTACAGACCAAAGGGACCATTAAATTCAACAGCTTTTGTATGGCCTTCGGCAATATGTTCCCTAGAAATAATCTGTCGTTTTCAAAGACTTGAATATATATATATATATATATATATATATATATATATATATATATATATATATATATATATTTATATTTATATATATATATATATATATATATATATATATATATATATATATATATATATATATATATATATATATATATATATATATATATCACATATGACGTCAATCGTATGTTGAATCATCTTGTATATGAAGACACAGTTTTAGTCAAAAATATATGGAACAGTGCAAATCTAAAGGTCCACGAAATATGCCTCCAGGGGAAACAAGGTGAGCCCTTTTAAAGGGGAAATGCCCCCAAATTGTGCAAACAGATTATATTAAATAGAAACTTCATAGCCACGATTTAATAGGAAATGTGAACAAGTTGCACTTGGTTAAAATTATGCATATACACTAGTGCTTTAATCTGTATGTTTGAGGGACAAAAGATGAGACCGAAGAGTCCCTCTCCCCAGCACAAATCTTCTCTCCCCGCTCAAATTCGTCCAACGATTTACAATATAAAAAATTGAGGACCGAAAGAAAGACTATTGGGCCTATGCAACTTTCTTAGACACTTTAACTTTTTTTCTTCATTGAACCACAAATGACATCAGCTTTTTAGCAGCTGGAGGGATAGAAACTCATCCTACCTCGTTAAAATTCCATTTGGTAGTTCATGTCTGTCTTAAGTTTACCTTTATTGTTCACTTTATTTCATGTTTGTTTTCAGTCTAATTTCTTAATTCAGAGCAATTTCATCTCCTTTTAAATTTTAAATTTTCTCTTGATTTTTCATTAGATAAAAACGGAAAAACAACTAATTCTTCAGTACCAACAATAATGCTTTCTCCTGCAGTTAAGTTGTTCCGAATAAAAGAAAGTTTAATTGTCGACTTCTAGCTCCATCATGGTTACATTGGCTGCTGCAACCCAGTAAAGAACGAACCATAGCCCATGGCAATTGAAAATTAAAAAACGTTTTTAAAGAAAAAAATAGACTAGCGAGAAAAATTCCCATTTGTATCTGATTCAGGGATGGTAATTTTTATCTCCTTTAGTCTTAATAGTAAAATGTTATTTCGAAAACAAATTTATGGAAATAGTGAAAAACAGTCTGAACCCCTCCCCTCTCCAAATGGTGTTGGATGGAAGCAAAATGTACACCGCTGGAATCATCATGGCCGAAAAACACCGCACAGAAAATTTATAGTCCCCTGGCTTAAACAACAAGGAATAAATAATTTCTGGGACCACACTGGCTAATCATGACAAAGCAAAACAAAAATGGCGAAGAAGAGAAAACGAGGACAGCAACTATTTATAGAAAGCCTACGCATAACCGATTGGTATTTGCATTTTTTCCTCCAAACGCTCTCCCTGCACAAAAAGAGGAGTAGTTATTTCTTTGGTTGACTGCGTAATAAGAATATGTTCAGAGCCTCTCATAGTCTAAAAATTGACTGGTCTTAAGGACACTTTATTTTGCAATGGCTATCCTATAGAATTACTTGTAACCATCATAGACAAAAGACTAGAAAAGGCAGAAAATAATACATCAACTCCTAAAACCCCAACAGATATCGTCCCCTTGGTGGAGGATAAGAAAATTTCCACTGTTCTACCCTATATTCCAAAATGGAGTGACAAACTGAGAAGAATCCTTAAAAAACATAACCTTATTGTCATCTTTAAAAATTCAAATACAATACAGAGCTTTTTTAACAGCGGCAAAGACAAAACCAGCCCCATTCTGGGTAGTGGTGCTTATAGAATTCCCTGTTCTTGTGCCTGTTTTCATGTTGGTAGAACCCAATCACAATTAGGGGAGAGGTTATCGGGACACAGCCACAAAGCTAAGGGGCTACGCCAAAGGCCTCAGATTTCCGATTCCACCTTGGCTCAACATGTCTGTGGCAGCTCAAACCATTTCATTTTGTTCAATAATGCCTCAGTCATTGCCCCTGTTAAAGGTCTCATGCAAGTTTTCAGGGAGGAAGTTGAAATAAAGAAGCACATTCACCTAAAGGTCGCCCTCAATAGAGACACTAGAAAAACTTTTCTAAGTTCCATTAATGATGAAATTATTAATTCCGGTTTTAAGTTCGGTTTTAATTTATAGATTCCGGGTCTAGATCTTAGATTTTGGACCATATGAATATATTTTATTTATTTGTTTTTCTTTGCCATTATTTTTTCTTTCTCTATTGCTACTTTTGTAACATTCTCGTTTTCATTTGAATTGGCACGAAGAATTGGCATAAATGATATCCAACTGGTCGCTTTTTAAATCAGTATTTTTGTTTTTGGCCTTTTTCTATTGAGTTGTTAATTTGAAGCAGTGTAGTAAGTAGAAAGGCCCCTATTGACACGGTACGTACAACTTGGTTTATGGTTTTTGTCAGTGAGAATGAAAAAAAAGAATTTTTCTCACTTGAAAAAACAGGAAGTTTCTCACTTTTTGTGGTTGGACGGTTATGTGTGTTGGTTAATTTATTTGATTTTTTTCATGGATGTCAACAGCAATTTATGTCTGTTTTATGGTTTTTGTCAGTGAGAATTGAAAAACGGGAACTTTCTCACTTTGATAGATGTTTTCTGGATTATTGAGTCTAACGGGGACCGGTGTCAATGACCTCTTCTTTCAAGATCTTGTCGTTGTTGTTGTTTTGGCCAAGTGCACACTAGAATGAATGTTATGCCGTCCATGAATTAGGAAAACAGTTAGATCACGTGTTTCCTTCTCAGCCAATCAGCAAGTCGGATACACCTCCTTTCTCAGCCAATCAGAGCCTCGCTTACATATGGTTTTCCCCGTTACATAACAATTCACCTTTGAGATTTCGTATATAACGGACATGCATTGTGATTAAATTATCAGAAAGTGAAGTAACCTGACAATGGATAGAACACTTGAAATTTTTGATGAGCTTGAAGCATTGGCAACCTCAATTTACAATGTAAGTTCTGTTTTAGTACATTTTTATTTTCAAAATAAAATTATTTTCCTTGGTCACCCTCCAGTATATCTAAGTCCCCCCTCCCCCCCCAAAAAAAAAACCACCACCATGATATTTTTATACTCACTAGAAAACATAAAATATGTTCTTTTTACCCTCAAAACCTAACCCCTCCCCATTGTTTTACAACGATAATTCACGCAATAGAAATAATTTTCTTTTCGATAAATTTTGGCTTTTCTCTATTGTGATTTAAAGTGTCCACTGACTTCTGTCAATTCTTAAGGCATTATGCCGCTCTATTTTGACATAATACTCTGCGCGAGGTTATAATGAGTTTGTCCCCCTTTTCCTGTGTGTTTACGATTTAGCGGCCAAGTCAAAGGAATTGTTTCTCCGTCAAATTAAAATATTCTTTATTGATCTGCATTGCGCTTGAATAAATCGCAAGATTAACTCAATGAGAGGGTAAACCTAGGGTGGCTTAATTCTCCAAAATTTAGGGGGGGGTTAATTTTGCATCCAGGATTATTGTTGGGGAAGGGGTTAGCGCTTTTATTAGTGACAAAATAGAAATGAAAAGATAATTGTTTTGGGGTTCAGTGTCTAACCATTTCTCTTCGACATTTTAGTGATTTTAACTATAACATTTGAATAAAAGGCAGTAAGACATATTCTTTATTGATCTGCCTTGCGCTTGAATAAATCACGAGATTAACTCAATGAGAGGGTAGACCTAGAGTGGCTTAATTTTCCTACATTTAGGGGCGGTGGACAATTTTATATACAGGAATTTTGTTGGGGAGGGAGTAAGCATTTTTAATATTGACAAAATAGAAATAAAAGGAAATTGTTTTTACCATAATTGTTTTCGACTTCAGTGTTGAACCATTTCTCTTCGACATTTTAGTGATTTTAACTATATCATTTGAATAAAAGGCAGTAAGATATATTCTTTATTGATCTGCCTTGCGCTTGAATAAATCACAAGATTAACTCAATGAGCGGGTAAACCGAGAGTGGCTTAATATTCCTAAATTTAGAGGGGGGGGTCAATTTTGTATCCAGACTTATTGTTGGGGAAGGGGTTAGTGCTTTTATTAGTGACAAAATAGAAATGAGAAGATAATTGTTTTGGGATTCAGTGTCTAACCATTTCTCTTTGACATTTTAGTGATTTTAACTATAACATTTGAATAAAAGGCAGTAAGATATATTCTTTATTGATCTGCCTTGCGCTTGAATAAATCGCAAGATCAACTCCAGGAGAGGATAGCCGGAGAGGATCATTATGGTCCTAAATTTATAAGAGGTGGACAATTGCGGAGACTGAAGTAGGTTGCGGGAGTGGTGTATCACTTTTATTAGTGACAAAATAAACATGAAAAGGAAATTGTTTTTTAACATAATTGTTTTAGACTTCAGTGTTGAACCATTTCTCTTCGACATTTTAGTGATTTTAACTATAACATTTGAATAAAAGGCAGTAAGATATATTCTTTATTGATCTGCCTTGCGCTTGAATAAATCGCAAAATTAAATCAATGAGAGGGTAAACCTAGGATGGCGTAATTTTCCGAAATTTATGGGGGGGGGTCAATTTTGTTTCCAGGATTTTTGTTGGGGAAGGGGTTAACACTTTTAATAATGACAAAATAGAAATGAAATGATAATTGTTTTTACCATAATTGTTTTCGACTTCAGTGTCGAACTTCAGTGTCGAACCATTTCTTGATTAGCATTTCTTCTTTTAAGGCAAATTGTGAAGAATGTGTGCCCCCTCCATCTAAGAAAACAAGAGAGGACGAGGTAGCCCCCGTGAGACCATCCATTATTAAGTATGCTGGCCCTTACACGACCCCAAAACAAGTGTTGACTGCCCAAGTTTATCTGTGCAGGCTGTAATGCAACCAGGTCGAAAATTAAAGAGCGAGTGGGCGGCTTCTTTCCATGGACCTTTAATACCTGTCCCGTCTACACAAGAGCGTTATGCTACCGCACCGTCCATCCTCCAACATGCGCTACCCAGGCCATCTGGCACTCAAGTGCAACCAGGATTTGCAAATGTGAGCATTTTTACCTCTAGTTATAGAAATATATATCTATTTCTTCCAATGTTTTTTTTTAGTCTTTTCTTTTTCACTATTTTTCAGCACTGTAAAAGTGTCTCTCAGATATATTTAAAAAATGTTATTTTTTCTATAGTCCTACACCCCTTGTTTTAAATTTCTCTGCTCCCCCCTCCCTCGGAGATATCTAAATATAATGTTGTTTTTTTTTGCAAAGAAAATGCTCTTTTTCTAATCTTTCCAATTTTCTCTGTTCCCCCCATTGTAAGCATCTTCACTATTTTCAACCTTATAATAATATTTTTAGCTTATTTTCTAGTTTACTGCGAATACTCACCATTTGAAACTCAAAATGCTATTTTTCCCTGAAGAATATTAGTTTTAATTTTTGGCATACGTGTTCCACACAAGCATATAAATAGATCTGTTTCATCCCCTTTTCCTGTTTTGTTCTATCATTAGCAACGGTTAGTGGTTAGTGGGCCAAGTCTAGGCTTTCAATGCTTTTTATGTAATTCTGTTGTTTGGCCAAGAAAATAGCGGAATTGTCTTGCAAAATTAGCGATAGATATTTAGGACATTGGAATTCTATGTAAGAGCGAAACAAGTTATACCCCCCCCCCAAAAATAGTAATTGCTATTTATGACATTGCTGAAAAGGGGGGAGGAGGTTGTTTTTTTCTCCATCAAATTAAAACGGTTTCATGCAGACAATTGCAATAATTAAGCGGGGGGGGGGCGGGAGGACATGCCTCAATTCTATCACCACCAAAGTGAAAAAAAACTGTTTCTTCACGCGTTGGTGAACGGGTATGGGAGCCGGGAATTCGTCGCTAAGAAAAAGATGGCTTTTTGCGCCGCGGGACCCGGGAAGCGCCGGTGGGCCCGAGAAGCAGCGTGGGAAGCGCCGCGATGGTCGGCTCGGAGGGGGAGTATTAAATAGTGGAAATTGAGGGGGGGGGTGGAGTTATTTAAACAAAATCAAATTTTGTTCCTCTATGTCATTTTAAAAAATGTAAATATCTTATATTAAGTTGGAAATTGGAACTTTCAGAATATCGATATAGTAGGGAATTAAATGCTACTAAGCGCGTTTTAAATAATATGTAAATAATAATCCAAATTTTAAACAGTAGGGATGATTTGAACACTTTGAAAATAAGCTATTTTTCATTTATAGGTTGCTTTGGTCCCATATTCATTGTCACCGTCCTCATCAGTTGGAGAAGGAGAGGACCTCTCCAACAATTCACTGGAAATACCGTCGTTTAAAATTTATGAGTTTTTAGATGATTTTTTAAATGTATATAATAGCGCAGTTGAGCAGGGGGACTTGAGTCCAAACACACTACAGCTTTTGGACGATTTTACAAATGAATTAACTGGGAACCCTTCTCCTCCTCCAGCCTCCGATACCCTAACGAATCCACTTCAAACAACTGAAGTGGAGCATTCACATACCCCAAATATTGACCAAAGTGGGGGAGGGGGAGGGGGTGTTGATAATATACAAGAGGGGGAGGGATATAATAACCAATTTACAACTTTTCCAGACTTTGAGCTGTCAAATTCGATATTAAATGCAATAGCTGTCTACACTGCAACCGTTGGGGACCCATTTAATTCACTTATGGGGGGAAAATTTTTGTTTACCCCCATAGAACTTGTGCATGAATATGTAGATAAAATTCGTGCACTGCTTGAGAACCAAATTCAATTGTGGGGAGGGGGAGGGAATCAATTAAGGTTTCTATTGTTTTAAAGGTGTTCTATTTAAATGAGGGGAAAAGTGAAGTTTACCACCATTATATACATTCCGAGATGCGTTTGATCTATCCGAATTTAGAAAATTTTGAGGATGCCTTTTGCGAGTGGATAGGTCAAATTATTGCGCATCTTGAGAACTACAATGAAAATGGGAGCGGCTCTGTAGTTCTTTATGTTGAAAATTTAAGCGTTAATATTTGTAAATTTAAGAAAGATTTTATTTTAAGCGGGGGGGCCGGTGGGGCGGGGCCAAGGGCAGTAGTTTTAAATTATAATCCAGATTTAGTAGGTTGTCAAGGTGTCCAGCGGATATGTTTTGAAACAGATGAAAAATGTTTCAAGTACGCTTTCCTCATATGAGCATTCGAGCCTCTAGGACGTGACGCTAACAAGATGAATTTAGGGGATTGGACTATACATTGCACGGAGTGATCGAATTTCTCCATTGTAGGTTTCAATTTTTTAGAGGGGAAATACCCAGTAACGCTAAGATCTATTGATATTTTTGAAAGGGCCAATGCCCATTTAAATATCGACGTTACTGTGGTTCAGTATGAAACTGAATTTGAAGATGGGGTTCGTTCTAAAAAGAAAGGAGCGGTTTTCCCAGTAAGGGGCCCGTCAATTGATTTGGTCAAACACTGGGTTTGGCTGTTGTATACACCACCATCTAGTGACTTTGTCCATTCAATTGGCCATTTTAATCCGATCACAGACATTAGTAGACTTCTGGAGGAGGGTAAGAAACAGAGTTCCCGTTTCTACTGTCCGACATATCTCTCTCGATTTTGTACTGAATTAAAGCTGCAAAATCACATGAGGCACTGTAGACGGCATGGCTACCAGACAGTGGAAACGGTTTCAGGGGATAGGTCCATTTTACGCTTTAAAAATTTCCAAAACACCCTCCTCCAGTGCAACAAAATATCTTTGGATTGTGAAGCTAAGCTGGTGGAGGTGAACGATACCCTATTTGCAAATCGAATCAAAGAACACCAAGCTATTGCAGTGTCATATGCTCATGCCCAAAGAGAAAATTCTAACACCATGTAGTTGTTAGAAATAGTATAAACATTGGATGGGGGGGACGAGTGCGTGGTCAAGGCACTGACCAAACTAATTTGCACAGTTAATGGTCCTATTTCTCGTTTGAGAAATAACCATTATCCAATGGTGTTGTCTGCAGAGGATCGTCTCGCGATTAAAAATCAAAAAATATGTTGGGTTTGTAAAGGAGAGTTTGTAGAGGGGGATAAGGGGACTAAAGGGAAAAGAGGCGGTGAGAGGGGGAATGTCAGAGATCATAATTACTTGTGGCAGGAAATATCATCTGGGGGTAGTAATTTTAGAGGGGTAGCGCATCAATCGTTTAACTTAAATATTAGCTAACAGTTTTTTATTCCTGTTTTTATCCACAATTCATATTACGACTTAAAATTTATTTTACTGGCACTGGCACGTATGCACAGGAAGGGAGGGGGAGTAGATAGTCCACGGGTAAAAAGTTCATTTACCTATAACATTATTCCCAAATCGGCCGAGAAGTTGTTACTTCTCGAGCTGAAATGGCAGGCAGTGGATAATGGGCATACGTGTTGGAATAAAATCCGTTTTTTAGATTCCTTTAGTTTTTTCCCAAGGCATTGAGTCAATTGATTCAAGTGCAGAAGAGCGACAATTTTGATAGCTTTCCTTTGCTTAAACAGCACTTTCCAGACAGTAAAATGTATGATCTATTGACTTGTAAAGGTGTAAGCGCATACGACTATTAATGCTCTAACACTCACTTAAGTGAGGTAAAACTACCTCCAATTGAAGCTTTTCACAATTCACGCACCAGTAGTGAATGTACAGCCGAGGAGTATGAGTCTGCCAAGAAGGTGTGGGCTAAGGGGAATTGTAAAAATGGGTGGGATTATTGTAGAATGTACTTGGCCAGTGACGTTTTAACTCTGTTGGATATAGTCTGTAAGAACACAGACCAAATCTATTCAGAGTTCGGGTTAGATATAGGCTACTATTTTTCCACACCACATTTGGTGATGGATTTGATTATAAAAATTAGTAGGGAGGAAATAGGCCAAATCACCGACGTAGATCAGCCCCTTTTTGTAGAGCGTTCAATGAGGGGAGGGTATGTTTTTCATGGGGACCGCGTCTTGTCAACCCGAGCGGACAAAACAGCAGCATCGGTGCAAAGTCAAATGCAGTGTTCTTGGACATGAACTCATTGTACCCCTCAGCAATGTCTCACTACTCTTTGCCGTGTGGCAACTATCAATGGCTTGAGAATCCTTGTGAGTTCCCCGACATTACCACCGTCGAGAACAATGGGCCAAAAGGATGGTTCTTTGAAATTGACGGGCACATTCCTCTGGCGCTTCACGATTCAGTCAGAGATTTTGTTTTTCTCTGTATCAATCGACCCGTGAGCAGGGAATTGGTGAAGCGGGAAGTTTAAGTTCTCCCAAAACGCTTTCTAAAATTGTCTCCGGTAGCACATTAAAAAAAGCAAAAGAGTAACTAGAGAATGAACCGAGTTACACACTGCACCGGAATCACAGGCTTCGCAGCAAACAATATCGACAAACTAAAGCCTTTTTCCCTCTGCATATAATGCAAACGGATCTTTTAACTTTAGACGCAATTCAACGACGTCACAATGCACCCTACAAATATATTCTGATGGCAATCAGTGTCTTTAGTCGCTATGCATATGACATTCCATTATGATCATATTGATATGTTGAAGTTGCTTAGGCCAGTGAAATAGTTGTAAAACAGGCTTTATATAAATATATTAAATCGGATCGTGGCAGTGAATTTGTTAATCTCTAAGTACAATAGATTCTTACGAGATTTAATTCAAAACTTTATTATGGTCACAGCCCGACTAAAGGCTGCATTGGCTGAACGGTTAATAAGAACGATTCGTCTATTAATTTCAAAATATTCTAACCTGAAAAACACACCGGCTTTTATTCTTGATTTAGATAAAATTATTCAGATATATATCCATCGACCCAATTGATATCTATCCAACTCAAGCCCTCGGGAAGTTCACTGCAGTGTAAATACATTTGATGCTTTTCTAAAGCAATATTCCAGTGGAAAAGAAAAAAAAATGTGAAGAACAAATTCAATGTTGGTGATACTGTTCGAATCAATAGAACCACCAATATTTATGTAAAGGGGAATTATTTATGGAACACCAAACTTTTTAAAGTTTTCAAAATCCTGGACACCAAACCCAAGACATATCGACTGCGAGACACCATGGATGATGAGATTATCGGCGGTTTTTATGAATATTAACTGCAAAAAGTTAGAAACACTAGTGAAATTTATCAAACTGAAAAGATATTAGATTAGTACTCGTAGTGATAAAAAACAGTTACTTGTTTTTTGGCTTGGATACCACTCTGATTAACATTTTTGCATCGGTACTCAAGACATTAACAATTCATACCGATTTCTTCGTTTCTCGAGGTTTAAGTTTTTTCGATCATCTATAAAATGATATCAATAGAACATGAGATATTTGGACGTAACTCTCACCCACTAACTAATTTAATGACGGACAGTCTGAAGTGGCTCGCTTCGACTGTATTTTCAAAAATACCCATGATATCCTGAGAAAGGATCGTAAATATGAAATAAATATTGGACCTTATGATTGGCCGCCACCACCCTCAAGTGATCAAGAACAAATTTAAAAAATCAATTGGATGAATTACCCATATATTGAATTACCCTACGAGGAACTCACCTGTATGAATGATTTATGTCGTTCTATTAATAAAAGAATTTCTGCTCGCTAAAGGGGAGCTTTTAATTTCAACTATTCAAAGGAGAAGGGTAAGATTTACATTATTTCACCTATTGTAAGCGAAAAGGTTTTTATCAATGATAACCTAAAGGATGTTCTTAGCTTTAAACTAAATACAATCAACAGTAAAAGTACTGGAAACACTAAGTTCATTCTTGTAGACTACTCGCCTGTGTTCTCTGCAGACACATGTATATTTTTCTAAGCCTCATTTGAGCAAATATCTCGGGCCGTTAACTCAAAAGTTACCCTTCTACGAGCTCTGGAACGAAAAACCAATAGAGCACATATTCACCACTACAATATAAAGCATCTTCAGTATATTCCCGTAAACACTTCCTATTTGGAACTCTGTCAGTTAACACTAAGAACTGAATTGGGTTATCCCATAGCAATTTCAAAAGGTTTGGCTGTGATTACATGCCATTTTCGTCCCATCGTTCAAATTCAACAAGATGTCTAATAAAAAGTGGTATTTACTTGTACTGATATTGACTGATATGTTAATACTCTTGGCCCAAGACAACAGGGCAATGGAGTGGACTATTACAAGGGTCGCTCGTCAATGTCTGGCTACGGTCTTGGCAGTTGGTTTGCTAAGCTGTTTATCTATTCACTACACCTTGCTATAAAATATCTTGTACCTGCTGCGACTGATTTTGCATTCTATACACTATACGTTTGGGGATCTGGCAAGTATTTTAAAAAAAATGATTCGGAAAATCTTAGATCCAGTGCGCGAACCCTTGGCGAGAAATTAAAACAAAATGGTAAAGGCTTAAAAAGGTCGAGAAATAATGCATCACTCATCAGTCTCCACTCAGGTCGGAAAAGAAAGACATCATCCTTCTTGTCAAACAGAAGATGGAAAAAGTCAACACGTATTTTAAACAGAAGAAGAAGCCCCAGGAAAAGAATTATTAGATCATAACTAGATTTCTTCTCCTAAAATTTCCTATCTGCCACATAAGGATTCTCAACCTTCAATCACCGCCTCATTGAATCTATTCAATGCTGAAAATGCTGATGTGAGTGTCAAGCATGGATACTATGAACAATTTTATCCACAACAACCCCTCTCCGATAATATCCACTTTCAAATTTATTCCGATAAGTATTACTTTATGGTGATGTCCATAATTTATAGATTAGCAAATGAAATTCTAAGAAACTGATAATACACTGCACATTTGTACCGATGGAATATAATATGGAAATTTAGTATTGCAAATTTTAATTTGTCAAATCAGTATTTACATAAATGGCACACTAAAGAGGACTAGTAAAAATCTCTAAAACTATACTAGCTATATGCAATTCATTATAACGACACCCAAGTAACACAATGAATTGAGGAGCATCTCCAACGGATATGAATATATTACTAAGACTATTAGTAAAGATGCACTTAAAAATGCTACAACTAGTGAATTACATCTAGTTGTAAAAATATATCATGAAATATTTAATATATCCCAATGGCTGCCGCCCAATGTTAAAGTGGATATAAAACTGACTCTTGCACCAACCAATTTAATATTGAGAAAAGATCTTGCTGTCAATCCTGATGTAAGTCTTTCCCTCATCTCAGCAATAATTCATGTACTCAAACAATAAGTCATGAGTTCTGTTGCTCTGTAAGTACAAAAACTTAGAGCCAATGAAAAAAGTATTAAAGTACTTCTTCCTGATACAATCATTAACCAACGCTACATTGCTATGGGCTCATGCACTTTCACTGATTAATTCTTTATAAATGTTGAAATTCCATCAAAACTTGCTTTGGCATTTGTAAAAAGCGCCAGTGTAATAGGATCATGGACTGAATGCCCACATAAATTCAAGATGTTTGAACTTTCATCTCTTGTGTGCAAAGTAAACGGTATCCCACTCTACAATCTATCTTTTGATAAATCCTATAGAACATTGTATGAGTTGACCATGCAAACCCTAGATCATGACTCTCAACTATTTGAAAATGGTATAACCGAAGATATGTTTGCTAAAACACATGGTATCATTGTTCTGGATTTGTCTAGCACACAGGATATGAGTATGGTACGTACGGGGAGTGTGCGTTTAGAGTGTACATTTGCCGACCCATTGGCTGAGAGTATTGCACTAATTTCACTAAATCAATATGAAACCTATTGGGAAATCACTCCCGAAGGCAGTGTTCTACTAGACTTGGCGCCATGAACACCAGTCAAATAAGCAATGTATTTAATATGGACCCCTACATGTCCCAGTACAAATCCTATTGTCTGCCCTCGGACTTTCTTGGAAAAATTCAAAGTGTCAACAACACCTTAATTATTGTTAATGGCAGTCCATCGACTGTTCTGATGATTCACTGGCTGCGAATCTTTCAAACAATAAAGACGATTGAATTTTTGACCCTCTTGGCCTATCATATGAATTTTACACTCCACAGTTCAGCAACTATATTTAAAGCAGTGGTACAACTATTATTAAAAATCGAAGCAGGGGTCAGGATCAAAGGATTGAAAGCTTTTGATTCCATTCACTACTAAATTTCATGTTCCGATGTTGTGGCTCTACTTACGAGAAGTGCCTCCACTGTTATGTTGACAATCCACGTCTGAATGATTTTCTAGTGGAAAATATCCTCTCAGACCTATATAGTATTGTTTTCAGTGCCCTAAGAGTAAAGTCCTTTAAAAATGTTTGTGAATTTGTTTATTAATAAAATGCATATATATATATATATATATATATATACAACAATTTGTTTAAATCTTCACTTTAGATTTCTTCTTCTTCTTCATCGATGTATGGGCAACTGTCGTGTACCACTAATGCTGGTAAACAATTTTGATTCACTGTATATTAATCTTTATTGACTGCAAAGTCAGGATCACATTTTCTTCAGTACAATGTAACTTCACTATAATTATGTATTTTTGTATAGTCAATAATACTATTTGTATACATTTTATGAGATTCACGAGTTTCAATCGGTCTATTTGAAGCCATATCACATACAGTGTTTTCAAATGATGAATCAGAATCAGTAACTACCAAATAAAAATCACTTGATTTATTGTCATAGTTAACAGTGTTGTCACAACGAAGACGTAGAAACCAAATTGTGCTATTAGCCCAACAGTTGAATCGTTGGACAGATTCTTCATCCTAGAAAAATTCAAATCCACGATGGTATCAATCTCTTAGAAATAAGCTTGAATCACCTTAAAGATTCCTTCAGATTATAGCAGGATAAGTAGTCTCCCACTGATCATATTTTTTATACTGAAAATCGGAGCGTAGATGCTGTCTAGGTCGAGAGTCAAACACCTCATCAAGATATGAATTACATCCTTTAGTTTGTACTGCATAGCCTCTATATAATTTACAAGGATTACATAGTTTGCACTTTTCACTCTAGTCATCAATATTTGTACAATTTTCACATTGAGTTCAACTGCCAAGAGTGTACATGCACAATGGACATGTATAGAACATTTTTTTCGTTTTTCGATGTCAACTCTCTCACAGCTAAAACGAAACTGATCATCCTCGCTCCATAAATTCAGTGAGGGTAATGGAGAGAAGAGTAGCTCTGTGACGTCACCTCTTTCAAATGGTGGGGGGGAGCCATCTACATTGAATCCATTGATATTGATTTTAAAAGTATATCCACGATATGATTCTGCTTTGTTTCAATTAATATATCAATAAATTTACTATAAGCACTTGAATTATATTTTAAAAGTTTCATAAAATAGTCCAATGGGGGATAATCAATCCTCATTGTATTGTCAAGTGTTCCCTGACGAGAAAATATACTGCGTTTAAGAGATAACTCGAGAAAATCGTCATCCAAAATCAAATGTTTTTCCATAAACACTAGATTTGATCTAATTCTCTCTTTCTCAAATTTATTCATTTTTCAGTCCTTTCACTCTGACTGCTGACTCTAGACTGACCCTGATTCGTTAGCACCTAGCCTAACCTAACCAGAAAAGAAAGAGAACATTTTCGATTTCGAAACAATTTTATTGAATAATCACAACAACAATAATACTAAGCATGTACAATTAGCGATAGAGTTTATTGTCTTCGACAAGTTTCACTAATGCACTTAAAGCACATTGAAGTCTATTCACATGTGCTATATCAACTTTTGCAGCGAAACATAATTGATCCTCCATTTTAAATTTGCTCAAGGATATCACATATCTTGCATATACTGCATCCCATTCCAGACAAAGTCGTGATCCTTTCGTAATTTCCACCGCAATGTTTGGTGCTCTTGTATTATTACCTTCAACTCCACTATCAACTTCTAGGAGGGTAAACATTCCACTCGCCATCAAAACAAATATATATCCAAATGAGTAAAGTCAAAACTGTTCTTCTTCTCACTCCTTTGAATTCTATTCACAGACTAATAAAAATTTGGAAAAAAACCCTTTCCTTATATTCTCTGCAATCCTCCGTCGCTAATATGTAAGCGGGCCTCTGATTGGCTGAGAAAGGATATGTATCCGACTCGCTGATTGGCTGAGAAGGATCATAACATTCGTCCCGAGCGTGCACTTGGCCAAAACAACAACAACATCAAATAAATCGACCTTTTGAAATTTAGGTCATTGACTCCGGTACCCCAGATGTTAGACTCAATAATACAGAAAACAAACATCAAAGTGAGAAAGTTCCTGTTTTTCAAATTCTCACTGACAAAAACCATAAAACAGACATAAATTACTGTTGACATCCGAGAAAAACATCAAATAAATTGACCAACACTCATAACCGTCCAAGAAACAACCATAAATGTGAGAAAATTCCTGTTTTTTCAAGTGAGAAAAATTCTGTTTTTTCATTCTCAGTGAGAAAACCATAAGCCACGTGGTCGTGTCACGAGCTCATGACCCCTCTCTACTGTTAAATCCCTTGTTCTGAGGAATGTGGGGAGGTTGATATCCCCAAAGAAATATTTACTGGACCTTTCAACAATGTTGAACAAAAGATCTTTCTTAAAATTTTGATCGGATGTGCTTTGAGTAATAACAGGCTTGGGGGGGGGGGAAGTAACTGACTCCATTGAATTTTGACTCTTAACAAGGGCACACAAACTTCCGAATTCCAATCAAATGAGCTTCATCAGATCCAAAGTTTACACGACCACCTGCCCCATAAAAACCTCATGTGCCCCGGGGTATAGCTTAAATCCCTTGCCCATGGGTATTGGGGTATTTGCGTCCAACCTAAAGGCTTTGTTACATGATTTTTGGAATATTGGTAACAAAATGGCTATCTCTCGATTTCAATTCAATGTGGTTTGGGAAGAGGGTGTCAAGGAGGGGGGCTAATTTTTCTCCATCATGTTTGCCTCTTAAAAGGAAGCTAGAACTATATATTTCCAGCCCTTACATAACTTAAAGCCCTTATCCCTAGGCTCTGGGGGGTTGTGTCAACCCTGAAGGCCTTTTCATATGATCTTTGGAGTTTTTTTTTTTTTTTTAAAGGGGTATCTCAAAATTTCTATCTGTTGCACTTGGGGAAAAGTGGATAAGAGGGGGTGGCTAGTTGCCCTTGATCACTTATGACTCTTAAAAAGGCCACTAGAACTTCTGATTTCCAATTCAAGGAGCCCTTACGACCACCCCTTCCATCAAAATCTTACATGTAAACAATGGGCACCTAATACCACTCATAGGCCTTGCGCGGAGGACTTAGGGGGGTGTCACCCTCAAAAACATAATTACAGGACCTTCCAATTGAATTGAACAAAATTGAACATATATATACATTTTATATATATATATATATATATATATATGGGGGTTTGGGGGGCGGCAGCCCCCCAACTGTACCTCCTAATCTCTGTACGTTTTAAGGTTCGAACTTGTGACTCAGCCTCTTTAACTCTTCAGAAAACGTAGTTTTTTTAAATAATTTCTGCAGGTTTTTTTACAGTTTATTACTTATTATTGCTTGACTAACTGTTAGCTGATCGTGTCAGGAGTTAAAGTTGGGGGCTGCCGCCCCCAAACCCCCCGCTCTTGAAGATACTTGTGTTAAGGCTTTTAATACCTGAATAATCAAATGAAATGCACAGTAAGATTTTCTTTTTTCAACTTTTCTTCGAGCATGCGGTTGTACGACATGTTATTAAAGCAGTGGAGACTTACCTGTAACCTGAAGGCCGACTGTGATATTCTTCTGGAGACGCCTGTTGAGCCGAAGGATTTAATAGATTGGACTTAAAAAGAAACTGAGTTTCTTTTTTAAACTTTAAATTCAATATATAAAAATTTTTATCTGATGGGGAATCGAACCTGGATCTTCCGCCTGACAGTCAGGAAGAGCCACCACTGTACCACAGAGACACTCTTTGCTTTAGTTTTAGTCTCTGCAATCGATTTTTGACGCAAGCAAATCCCCACAAAACCTGATATTTGGTTTTCGGAAAACAGGGAAGGAGTTATAAGATTAGCTGAAATTTTGAGGATAAGCTCCCAGGCCCCAGGAAAGCTTATCCTCGAAATTTCAGTCTGATTGGACAACGTTAAAGGGGGGCTGTGGTGGGGAAAATTAACATGGGCTCTTATAGGAAATCGATGTTTTCGTAAATGTAAATTCGGGGGATAATTTTTTCGGTCTGAAAATATCAAGGCCCTAAATGGTCAAATTCTGCTTTGAATGAGTCCTCATTCACCCGGATCCGTTGCCAACTGTGGCCTGTAGGCGTGGCTGATAAAAAAAGAGAAATGAACATTAAGTGGCTATATTTGTTTTTTGGAAAACAGGGAAGTAGTGTTTGGATTGAGCTGAAATTTTTAGGATAAGATTCCGGGCCCTAGAAAAGCTCAACCTCAAAATTTCAGCCCAATCGGACTCTGTTAAAGGGGGCTGTGGTCAGAAGGTCGAAACTTCCGGCCCACTTTTACCCATGAATATAAAGTCGGAGGGGGGTAAAATTTTGCACGTTTCTTAGTTGGAGCTTGGGCTACAAAATGCGATCATCGCTGTCTCTCTGCAACCGCTAGGACCGGAAATCGCTTAACATTGTGGTGGGTCGCCTCTTTAAAGAGGCACAAGTGTGCCTCCTTGATTAATGTGACCTTAAACCTAATAATTGTATATTAGCCAAATATACAATCGACTGTGCCCACAACTCAGCTCTGAAAGCTAAATATTTCCCTTTACACAATCAGTAAGTTTCCAATCCTCACAAGCAATATCAATCATCATCTCATCTCACAAGCAATATCAGTATCAATATCATTTGGGCAGAGGCCGGAAAAAGACAGTAAAAACCAAGAAAAACAAAAAAAAGAAACAACGGAAATAAAAACACACACAACTACAAACAAGGGATAAACAGAGCTGACCAAAGATATGAAGACTTCTGGCACTCAGTAGAGAAATCAAAAATACGCTTCTCAATAGCCTCAGCTGGGTTTACCAATTGATACTTTCTTTGCACATATAATGTATGCTACGTTTTTATAGAGCCTGTCCTTCCTCATTTCGTATCATCATTTCGTATCGTAGGTATAATTTTTCTATGAATGTAATCTCCCGTGGATGTAATTTTGTGTGGGTATTATAAACTTTCATAATTGCTGTTTACGGGGCTGTAGTTTTCATATAGGTCATTTTATGCTTTATTGATTTTCTCCAAAATTGGGTGTATTTATGTTGAACATATTACAGACTGATATTGACCAAGATTCCTCGTACTGGGAAGTTTAGATGGTTTTAAGCTAAAAATATGCACCCTGCAAAGAAACGCTTTACTTGATTCCTAAAAGTTGCTACTCATTGTGCAAGGCAATTTAAAGCACTTCTGGCACGCATAAACCCTCGAAATTTAGGTAATTCAAAAGCATTACAGCGTGTCAATTGCATTTTGGATATGGCAGTAACATATCTGATTTCAAATTAATATGTAATCAAAGTGGTAATTTCCATTACTACAACGAAATTGCGCAAATTTTAATATGCGGATGCAGGGCACAAATTAATCAGATAATTATTTATTCAAAAAGCTTTCATATATTACGCGTATTTTTTTTCGAGTTTCATTTGATTGGTTCATTTCTTTGGTGCTTGTGTATTATACCGACGACACTGTTGTCCTTGATCTGTTAAAAACTGGTTTATCTATGCACACTCAGAGATAATCAGCTTAACCTGAGTGAGATCAGCTTAACCAGGTATGTTTTAATTTAATATTTAATACATAGAGGTGGTTAGGTATTCAACCCTAGAAAGGTAAGCTTCCCAAAAAGTTACGTAGATGGTTAGCTTTCGTAAAAATTACTACTTGAAGAAACATTGACTTCTAAAACTCGTCATAAAAGTATATTTTAAAAGTAAGTGAGAATTATCATAAACAGATCTCCAAATAAACAGGACATTATAAGCATGACTTCACATGGTATTCACCGCTGAATGGCTTTTTTCCGTGGTTGCGAAAATTGGTAGTCATTCAACGATTGCACGCTGGACAAAGACTATGGGTCATTCTTTTCCCTTCTACAGACGTCCATAAACGTATTTCACCTGTCACCTCCGTTGTTTTACTGGTATTGAGTCTGAACGAATGCTGCAAAGCTGAGGCAGTTGCCTCAATTTTTTCCCCACATTATTGGGGGGGGGGGTTGCACTCCAATCAATAATGCGGAGAAAAAATATTATATATCCCATGCCCTTTGACTATCCGGATATGGACCTCTCTTGCCCCCCCCCCCCCCCCAATAAAAATGCTGGAGATTCACCCCTGGATAGGGGAACAAACAGGTTAAATCAGAAAATAGCCAAATTGAGAATTTTCATATGCTATAACTGAAGAAATTTTCTACGAAGCTTATAAACAACGTTAGAAAACTGATCTCAGCTTGTAGTTTGAAAAGGCTTAAAAATTACACAGTTCTAATAAACAAAAATCAATTTTCCAGGATAGGTGAAAAAGTTACGCAGATGATAAGCTTTCGTAAATTTTACTACTCACCCTTAATATTTCCCCAATTGGTTCAGATAATAAAACCTTAGTGACGGTACAAAAACTGTCTAATCTTAATATTAGCATATCGGGGAGGTCAGTTTGTGCAATGCGTCCGTTTCCATGGTAACTGCGTTTTGATGTCGTTAATTTTACGAATGCTTATCCTTCTAGGGTTAATACAATGCGTTCTGGGTGACCTGCTTTCCATAATTCTCTGTTGTAGTTTCCATAATTTTGTTACTAAAGTATTATATTTTCCTCAGATTTTGGTATGTTTCATCATAATTAAACTAACTGCATTTCTTGAGTATGTTCAGTACGATTGACAAGTACCATTTCTTTAAATGATTGATTTTGCACTGTTTTCGTAAGATTACTTGTTGAAACGCAGGTGACGATGATTGGGAGAAGTTGAAGCGGATTGTTAGCGCATCCTCCTGCTTCATCTGAAGAGCGCCAATAAGAGATGAAGAATTCAATTGCTTGACAGAAAACGATCGTGTTTCAATTGCTGAAAGATAGTGCAGTTCTTGATGTTATGTCGATTTTTAGAAGGTTGAGGAAAATTATTAATAAGTTAGTGTCAAAAAGGGGGAGAAGGTAAATATTCAAGCAAGAATCTTCTTCAGCTAAAGGTTTGTGGTTATCTTAGTGCTCGAAATAGTGTTAATTTTGTGTTTCGGGTTGGGTGGATCTGGGACAGGCACATGCGCATGAATTAATTCTTGAAGAGGGGCATTTCATTAAAACAGGGGGATGAAAATAAATATTAGGAATTTCTTGCTGAGTCGTTTTTTCACGTCGTTAATTATTAAATAAAAAAGCAACTTTCCAAAATCTACAGTCTGAGAGAAGTAGATATTAAGTGAAAATTGAAATTTTCACTTAATGTTTCAAAATTTAGGTTGTTCTTTGCAAAATCTGTCTTGCCTTGAAAATAGGGAAGAGGTTAGGCAAGAAATTTGAAATATCTTATCGGGCCCTAAATTCAGCAACAGGGTCCAGTCCTAGAAATACAATTTATGAGGTGCCTTAATTTTTCGATTTAATTAGAAATTGCATTCCTACATTCTTAATAAAGGTTTTTGATCTAAGGGAATTATGGGAAATATATATATATATATATATATATATATATATATATATATATATATATATATATATATATATATATATATATATATATATATATATATATATATATATATATATATATATATATATATATATTTAATTAGAAATTGCATTCCTACATTCTTAATAAAGGTTTTTGATCTAAGGGAATTATGGGAAATATATATATATATATATATATATATATATATATATATATATATATATATATATATATATATATATATATATATATATATATATATATATATATATATATTTCCGTATTCGAGGGGAACTGCCCCTTTCTGAATTCTCACTCTTTATGCCAAAGTTTTAAAGTTCCTTAAAAATACATGTCATGCAAATTCACCGGTCATTGTGTTTCTTGCAGTCTTTCTTGAAGAATTGTGACAAAAAGCCAAACTTGAGCGCAAAAAGCAAGAGCTGAGAGGTGGGCAGCCCCCCCCCCCCTTATATACGAAATAATTTCTGTTTGTTTTCATTTTTAACGTCGCTCCTTACTTTCAGTTGAAAAAAGATCTGTTTTTTATTTATTTGATTTCTGACCGTTTTTCAAATCATTCTGGGGAATCCCCAAGTCTATCCCCCCTCCCACTTAAAATCCCCCCTAAAAAATTCTCCCTGAAAACTCTCCTCTCCATGGAAAACTCCCCGTGGAAAATCCCTCCTCCAAAATAAATTCCGTATATTTCCCAATAACAAATACTATATGTGAACAATGTGCACTTTGCTTAACTTGTAGTCCCTTTCCCGGGACTATGGGGTGTCATGTCATCCCGAAAGGCATAGTTATTGGACATTTTAACTATACTGAATCAAATAGCCATATTAAAATTTTGACCAGATGTCTTTTTGGGAAAGGGAGCGTAGGATGGGTTCTTTTCACTCCAATATTTTTGCCACTTAAAAATGGTGCTAGAACTTTTTATTTCAAATAAAATGAGCCCTCTCCCGATCATAGAGGACCACTGGTTCGATACGACCACTCCTGGGAAAAAAATAAATAAACACGTATCCGTGATCTGTTCTTCTGGCCGAAAAAAAAACAAACAAAATTCCACACTCTTTTTCGCACCTTGAAACATGTACAGTAGGGCTCTCTGATAGGCTGAATCTCATGGTGTGATTTTCATCAAGTTCACTTGACGTTTTGGGGGTGTTTCCCCCTTTTCTGAAAATTGGGCAAATTTTCTCACGCTCGCAACTTTTGATGGGTAACACTAAACTTAATGAACTTTATATATACTAGAATCAGTATAAAAAAAAAATTAATTCTTCGGATGAATCTATTGTTATCAAAGTGCTGTTTTAAGAGTTTTGGTTGATATTGAGTCAAATCGCTGCTTGCTTTCAGTTCGTCACCACGAACTTTTTAACATGTAGCTTTTTACAGTTCGTTGCCACGAACTATTTTTTGTCCCAATTTCAGAAGGCAGGTAGCGTTTCCTATGCAATTACCTGGAAATTTTTTTACTAAATAGGACATTCTTGTGCACTCTTTCTGAAATCGGGTCGGTTTTTTTTTTTTTTTCTTACAAATAAAATAGAATGGAATCATGCTGTAATAATTGTCAGAGACAAACTACCCTTCTTTTTCGAGAATTTTCCTTTTTATCACTTCAACTCATTGAAAAATTAATTTTATTTATTGAAATCACTCGGGACCTAAACCACTGAGTTTCAACCTTCTTTTGAAGACAACCCACCAAAGCTGTTTTCCATTTAGACCTTTTTTGGAAAAAATTACAAGAAAATACGGGAACTATGTTCTATTATCGCTTGGGCGAGGGTTTAGCTTAAAAATATGTTTTTCATTTGATTTTTCTTAGCAAGTTACTCAGAAATTCTGCTGAGAGTTCAAATAAAATAAATAAGTTAGTGTCCAGGAGAAATAGAAGCTCTTGATACGTATCAAATATAAGTAATTTCTTGAGTAATGCATAAGAAATATAGGTCCCATGCTAAAATATTGGTGTATTGGAGTGGAGCGTTTTACCATTTTTTTTTTATATCTAAAGTACATTTATGAGGAATTTACGCTCAATTTTTACAGTATTCACTGCTCAGCTCAACAGTGGTGCTAAATTCGGACAATCTGTCTGCAAGATTGATGCATTTCCAAACTGTCTGCAGGTTTCTAAAGAAAAAATCCACAAATGGAAAATGAGTCTAATAATATGAAATTTTTATGGCGCACTAGCCTAAATATAAATCAAAATATGTTAATGCTACGAACCGAGAACGCAATAAATCATAGACGGCACAACCCTTTATTCAGAGTGTGAAATAATACCGACATTGTATCTAACCTATTAGTAAAATATTGTCGCAACTGTTTAAATCAGCCTAAGGATGACCCCTTTGCTCTTATTCGTCTTACTTTATTGAGCTTAATTGTAGGCTACTGGATGCATGCATTAGAAATTCTAAAAGGGAGATGTGAATCATTACAATAAGGAAAAATGAAAAATATTTAAAACTTTTAATCTGAATTTTTGAAAAGGGTTTTTAGAATCACCGAGTTCAGCTGCTAAATTTACAGAAACGGTTGAATAGTAGCTTCAATCTCTTGGAATAAAACCATATATAGGCTACATATTATAATCTAAGGACAATTGAACTTCTTTGCTCAAACTCAGGCGAGCGTGGGGTCTCTAATTCACCTTGTTTGCATCTTGAAGGGATGTTCCATCACGCTGCATATCTTTACATCACGTACGCCACTTCAAACCACATTTTGAATACTTCCGCCACGCGTTGTGCATTCCAAATAGTGCAAATAATTTTTGAAAGGGTGTAACGTCATAGTTCTTTTAACTCTTCCTTCTTTTGGTAACTTTCCACTCAAGCAGAAACAGTGATTGAAAGATTTTAAAAAACGAGTCTATCCAAATAATCAATCAATTTTTCTAATATTTCCAATAGAATGCTACAAGAAATGAATAAAATAAGAGAGCTACAAAAAAAATGCAGAAAAGCAATATGTTTCCCATTGATAAGACTCCTCTTACTTTTACTATGCATTATTCTCATTCTCAACATATAGTTGCTATCATTAATTTTTTTTAATATCGATATCTGGTACTTAATTTAATCCTCTTTCATTCCCTTAGTTAAAAAAAAAAAAATCTCCGAAAAAGGTTTTTAAAAAAAAAGAGAAAATAGACTTGTTAACTCTCAAGACGAGCAGGTATGAAGTCCTATGAAAATTCAAACTGAAAACAACCAAAAACTACTATTGAAGAATAAATGAAACCCAAAAAGACCAGAAATCAAACAGTTCATGGTAACAAACTATAAGTAAGGAGCGACCCCGCTCAATAGTAACCGAAACTCTAAAAAACGGAATTTTTATACCAATAGATACATCAAAAGAATAATTTTAATGTTGATTTCAAATACATAAGTTTCATTAAGTTTAGTCCTACCCATCAAAAGTTACGTACCTGAGAAAATTTGCCTGATTTTCGAAAAAGGAGGGAAACACCCCCTAAAAATTATAGAACCTTAATGAAAATCACACCATCAGATTTAGCATATCATAGAACCCTACTGTGGAGGTTTCAAGCTCCTATCTGCAAAAATATGGAATTTTGTATTTTTTTTTTGCCAGAAGAAAGATTTCCCAGGGGTGATCATATCGACCCAGTGGTTATAGAATATCGTGGGAGGGCTCATTCAAACGGAAATTAAAAGTTTTAGGGCCCTTTTTAAGTGAACAAAAAAAATGGAGGGCAACTAGGCTCCCTCCCACGCTCATTTTTTCTCAGTCACCTGATCAAAATTTTGATCAAAAAATAGCCATTTTATCAGCATGGTCGAAAATATAATAACTTAATAACTATATCTTTTGTGATGACTTAATCCACCAAAGTCCCCGGGGAAGGGCTGAAAGTTATGAACTCTACCCAATGTTTACATATAGTAGGCCTATTGGTTATCGGGAAGTATACAGACGTTTTCAGGCGGGATTTTTTCTGGTTGTAGGGGGGGAGGGGTGAGTCAAGGGTTGTGTAGGAGGATCTTTCTATGGAGGAAGTTTTCGTGGGGGAAGGGACATTGCTATGAAGGGGGCGCCGGATTTCCCAGCATTATATAAAAAAACGATCAGAAATTATATAAAAGTTTTTCAACTGAAAGTAAGGAGCAACATCAAAACTTAAAACGGACATAAAACATTACGTGTATTATCGGGTCCGCCCCCTAGTTAATTCCTCCCTCTTTAAGCCAAAGATTTTTTATTACTTTCATAAGAGCTATTTATTCTATTTAACGGCGTTTATGATTAAGGGTCATTTTTAAAGAATTGGAATAAAATTCGAACTTTAGGGTAAAGAGTGAGGTATTGACTAGGGGCGGACCCCCTAATATACGTATTAAAAATATATGAATATAGAAGTTCGTTACGTAAGTTAATTCGTAAGTTACGTATATTTATTAATAATAAAAACGTTCGTAAATAAAATTAAACAGCTTTCAAGAAAGCCATTTAACCAAATAAAAGTAAAATGAATATGCAAATTTTGTTTTAACTATTCATGTACGGTGAGCCAAAATAAAAACCTGCGTTAACTCAAAAACGTTCAAAAACTAAATTAAAATAACATTTAACTAAATTTTTTTAACTGAAAGTAAGGAGCGACATTAAAACTTGAAACGAACAGAAATTATTCCGTTTATGAAAGGGGCTGTCCCCTCCTCAACGCCTCGCTCTTTACGCTAAAGTTTTTTTTATTGTTTAAAAAAAAGTATTGAGAAAGGGTCTAACTTTAGCGTAAAGAGTGAGGCGGGGAGTAGGGGACAGCCAATTTTCATATACGGAATAATTTCTGTTCGTTTTAAGTTTTAATGGCGCTCCTTACTTCCAGTTAAAAAAAAAACTTGTTTTTTTATTCAATTAATATACATGAATGAAACATAAATCTAGCGGGTATTGATATACACGAATAATTAAATCCAAAAAATACACGAAAAATTAAATCCAATTATGTTTAAATAATCTTGTTTTCAGTGAAGTGCATTTGACACAATAGACTTTAGAAGGTTGACGGTTAGGGGGTGGGGGGCAGCAGCCAAACTCCTGTCTGGAGTAATTTATGTTTTGTGTTAAGATTGACTTAACTGTTCATTTTAATTTTTACTCTTAGGATTCATTATTCATCTATATCACTGCTGGTTACCTTTACGTTTGATGTGAAATTTATTTTAAATTCTCTTCATTTTGGGTTTCAATTATTTTGATAGCAGATTTTGCTTGTTTTGAGCTTGACATTTTATAGTACTTTACTTCTGCTCGTCTTAAGCTTTGTATGCTCTTTAATTTTCTTTGAAAAACTTTAGTTCGTAAAGTTTTTTTTAATTTATGACCGTTTGCGATTGCCAGAGTTTTATTATCGGTTAATATAATGGGTATTTCTGCGTTTTTCAGCTTAAAAATCAAAATGTTGGATTCTAGTTGAAAATTTGAAGCTATTTAAAGTGATCCAACCGTTGTCTCTGATTGAATATAGGTATCGTGTAAATTTTCCTTGATTTGAAATCAAGGTCTGGAACGTTTCTTGAACTACGATTTTGGTTCAGCACTAATTTATGGATAATATGCTCAAGAGAATCCTCCTGGGAGAGTGCTCAAAAGATTACTTATGAATGAAAATGAAGCGAGGGAAGAAATATTTTTCAGGAAAATCACTCAGCTCTCTTTATTTCTGACTTGTTAAACTCTTTTATTTGTGACCTTGATGTGAACAATTGCTGGGTATAGTATGGAAATGTCATTCTGACAACCTGGATGCATATAATATCTTCTGATTGAGTTCATCATCCCTCTCAAAATCTCTTGGAAGTTCAAACTTAGTTCCTTGGCCATTCTTGAAGTATTTCACAAACGCCCTTTTAAGAACCTGGATGCAAATAGTATCTTTTGATTTATCTCAATATTTTCCGCAGCATTCCCTCAAAATTTTAAATTAATACCCTTACTGTTCTTGAGATATTGCACGCACAATTTTGACAACCTGGATTTAGTTCAACACCCCCCTCGACATTCCTTGAAATTTTCAGCTAAAGACGATTAACCGTTTCTGAAATATTGCAAATGCGCCCTTTTGACAGTTAGGATACGCCCAATACCTTTTGATTGAGTTCAACATCCCTGTAAAACAGTATTTCATAATTTAAACTTGATACATTTCACTGATCCTGAGATATTACAAACATACCATTTTGACAACCTGGATACACGTAGTGTCTTTTGGTTTTGCGCAAAGTCTGAATCAATACTTCCTATGGCCTTGTACTTCGCAGTCTTAGCCTTTCCTAGGATATTGCAGATACGCCCTTTTGACAACCGATTTTAGCAAATGATGTCTTTAAGTCCAATATCTCCCTCGGCATTCTTTGGAAGTTTCAATTTAACAACTTTTAACTGTTCTTGAGATATTGAAGATGTACCGTTTTCACAACCGGATTTTGATTTAGTTTAACACTCTCCTTAGAAGTCCATGATAATTTCAGCTTAATACCTGTAGCCGCTTTGGAGATTAATGTAGACGCGCCCTTTTGAAAAACTGGATGCACTTAGTGTCAATTGATTTAGTGCAACACACCTCTCAACATTATCTGACAGTTTTACCTTAGTATCCTTGGCATTTCCTGATACATTACAGATACGCCCTGTTGAGCACCTGGATGCACACAGGATCTTTTGATTTACTTCAATATCCCCTAAATATTTGCTGAAATTTTCAACTTAATAACCTTGGCTGTTCCTGACTTATTGCTGATAAGCCATTTTGACAT